>NC_140594.1:926924005-927174005 GCF_964204655.1 Triturus cristatus
GGCCCATTTTGTACTTCTTGCCTGTTTTCATTCCCACTTTGTGCCCTCTCTTCCACACTTTCCACGTTTCACCTCTTTGATCCTTTTTTTCTCTATGTGATCTCTATTTCTCTCTTTCCCTGTTTTGTACTCTGTGCTGTTTTGCCCTTCTTTTCCTTCTTCTTCCTTGTGCCTTTTTGCACTCCTGCGATCACACCATGCCTGTTTTTCCCCCTGCCACATCCTGCACCTACTCACTCCTCCCCAACTCCTAACCTGCTTTCCTGCATGGCCACTCCTTTACATCACTCTATGCCCCCTGCACTCCTCCCCCTCACAGCACCTTCTAAATGGCAGCCACAGTGCATTCTCCGAAGACAAGCCTGTCTGTGCCCTTTCGTACCTGCACTGCACCCATTACCACGAACCATGGTCCTGCCGCCCCCCTGTGCTGTTTCACAGTGTTCGCCAGTCGCTTAACCCGGGGCACCTTTTGTTGCGCTGCTGCTGAACCGCACTACACAGGGGGAGCTTTCACCTGCATCTACTGCCACTTTGTATGCAACATCATACCCACCATGTCTGTTTCACTCACTCCTACACACAGAACACCGCCCACCCTCACCTACAAACCTGCATCCTAAGGCAAAATTTCAAGCATGCTTCTCAAATCCCGATCAACAAATGCACCACAGAAATCTAGGACATCCTGTATAATGATGACCTGACCTCCTGTTCCTTACAGAAACCTGGCTGACCTCTGAATCAGTATCTGCCATCGCCACGGCTATCCTGGCAGGATATAGGCTTGCATGTCAAGACGGCCAACGCAGAGCAGGAGGGAGAATTGTGATAATATTCAAATAATCTTTTAACAGCAACAGGGTAACAGAGAACGCAACCCCCTACATGGAGCACCTACACTTTTTACTATGAATCTCAGCGTCTTCACCCTGAGCGAAACCCTCATCTGCTGGCCTCTGGGACCACAAGCAACTTTTACCCCCAACAGGAATTTGTCGCCTACCTACCATTAACTCAAACAACTACATCCTACAAGAGACTTCAGTTTCCACCTGGATGACTGAAGAAGATACAGCTCCCACGTGGAGCAGGGTCAAGGTTTAGTTGTTTATGGCTGTGACCGAACTGGAATGGCAAGGAAAGCAAAATAACTGGGGATTTAGGCCCAGATCTCTGACTGGGGATAAGTGTTTGACATTGTTCAGCATTCCGTCCATCAGTTGTTCTTTTTTCCTGCTGCCTCTTGCAAGGCTAATGGTTGTGGCTTTTGTTTGGCGTGGGATGCTGATTTGGAATTGGATTTTGTCATGGTCAGTCCAGGTGAGAGGCAGGGTTGAGTTGATTTTAATGCCGTTGAAAGTTGTGAAGACCGGGTTAAGGATATGTCCAGTGGTGTGAGTGGGTCCTCTGACTTGCTGTGTCAGTCATAGATTCCCTAGGCTCTCAGGAACGCCGACACGTTTCGAAACCCAATATTTATTCCTGGGATTCTCATCAGGGCTTAGGACTGGACAGTAGGTGCCCTGGAAAAGCCAGAGACAGTTTGGTTAGAATTAAAATTGACTCCTTAGCACACGTATAGAGTGTCATTGTCAAGTTGAAAGAATTACCATAGTTTCAGGTATTCTTTTCAAAGTAACCCTGTTGAATCTGGGGACAGAGGGGTTATTTTATTTGACGGCCATAAGCAATTAATTGTGAAGAGTACTACGTTTAGATAGCGTAGAAATTAAAACGACTTACATTGAATTCATGCCGAGGCCTGCTAACAATTTTTAACGAATTCTGTGAAAGAAAGGAAAGGAACAATGTTCCCGTTCACTCGAATGCGCTGTCAGGCGGGAAAGGAACACGCCGTTAGTCTGATAGAAGGCTTTTGTTTCGCTTATACACAAATCCGGGGGAACCATTTACCTTAGTCAGGCTCGGCCTCACGCATAGTCGCTTCTTTGTGTGAGAGAGGCTGTCCGGATGGCCGGTTTTATTCTAAACTAGCTTGTTCTGGTGCCGCATAGCCTTGTGGTTAATGTAGTCTGTTGGATAAAAGTTAAAATTGCCAAATGAGGTTTACAGGAGGGCGGGTGTCATATTAGGTTCTTCCAATTTCAGACAGTTCATTGAGGCCATATGTAGTACAGTTGAATTTTAGGATTAAATATGCTTCTCTTCAGAGTAATGCTTCCTCAACATCTCCTCCTCTGGGCCAGGCTTGATGACACTTAATATCGTCCATTTGAATTCACGTTCAATGTCACTCATTTCCAGAAAATGATTAACCATTGGGGCAGTAACCACTTTGTTTTTCATGTGAGATCTATGTTGTGACAGTCTATGGCGTACTTCCTGGTTTGTTTTGCCAACATACAATTTTTGACAAGGGCAGAGAATTGCTTACACTGCATTTCTAGTTTTGCAGTTCGAAAATTCTTTCTGGACCCATTTGATGTTGCGATGTGTAAATTCAGATCCTTCAATTGTAGTGTCACATGCTAGGCATTGGCCACATTTGTGGTGTTCCACTATAGGTTTTAGGTTCCAATGGGATAGTAAATCTGCTTTTTTAGAAGTGGACAACATGATGTCGGCCCGAACAATTCTCTGACCGAAACTGGTGTTTTTTCGCATTGCGAAGAGTGGTGGTTGAAGTGAATGTTCCTTATTCTGGAGTATATGCCAAATTTTAAGGATGATTTGCTTGAACTTATTCATGTGGAGGCCAAATATTGAAACACAGACCAAGTTTTCATCCGGCTTTGTCTCTTTATTAGTAAGCAAACATTCTCTTGGTGTAAACCGTGCGTGTATGCAAGCATGTTTTAGCAATTTTTTAGGATAGCCTCTGTCTATTAGTTGGGCTTGAAATCTTTCAGCATGTAGCATGAAGTCCTCTAGTCAAGTGCAGTTTCGCCGTATTCGCAATAACTGCCCATATGGCAGATTGTCTCTCAAGTTGCAGGGGTGAAAGCTCTTGTAATGCAAAGAAGTATTGTGGTCCGTAGTTTTTTTGTATAAAGTGGTAATCAATTTGTTCTGGTGGTGTCTGACCTCTACATCAAGAAATGTAAGGCTGTCAGTGTGTGTTGTCTTTGTGAATTTAATGTCCGTATGTCTACAGTTCAACCACTGAAAAAAATCGTTAAGTTGTTGTTCCGTGCCGTCCCAAATGCACCAGATATCATCTATGTACCTGTACCATTGTGACAGGTGGTCAAGATAAGGATTGTTATTAAACACATATTTCTCTTCGTATTGTGCCATATACAAAACAGCCATTTCAGGAGTCCCTTTGGTCTGGATGTAGAAAGTATCTTCGAATTTGAAATAGTTTTTTTTCAATGCAATGGCAGCTAATTTCAAGATAAATTCAGATGGTACCTGGTGTGGTCAACTTCTGGATTCGAGATAGACTTCCAGTACCTCTAGTGCCTTGTCTTGTGGTGTTTGAGTATATAATGAAACCACATCAAAGGTGACCAACAATTGTTTGGTCGGATCAAAGTTGGTGCCTTCCACTTTATTGATAAAATCCATGGTGTCCCTCAAATAAGAGGGAACTTGTTGAAGGAAAGGTTTTAGAAACAAATCAACATATTTGGATAAGGGTTCCAGGAGGGAATCACAACCAGAAAGGTTTGGCCTCCCAGGTGGTTCCCTTAAATCCTTATGAATTTTGGGAAGGAAATAGATTACAGGAATTCATGTTCCTTTTTGCCCAAAATTCCCTTTTCAAAGGCCTCCTTCATTAAGACATTGATGATGTTTTGCAGTTCTCGAGTGGGATCTTCTTTAACCTTTCAGTACCAGGTCTCATTTTGGACTTATTGTCTCCCCTCCTTTATATACATGTCTCTGGGCCAAACGACAACTGCTCCACCTTTATTAGCCGCTTTAATAACCACTGTCTCGTCATTTTTGAGATCAAGAATGGTTCTTTGCTGACCCCATGTCAGGTTGTTCTTTTTGTAGAATTTTTGATTTTCAAGCTTTTGTAAAGATGATAATACAATTTGTTCAAATATGGAAACTTCCTTAGGGATCCTATTGGATGGAGGAGTAAATCTAGATCTGTTGCTCAGGCCTGTAATTTCTCGTGTAGATGACATTTCTCTAGTTGCATAAAAAAGATTTATGTTGGATCTTCCGGAAGAATTCGATTGTTTCCATTTTCAATTTGGTGAAATCCGTACTTGTATTGGGAACAAATTTGAGACCCAATTGTAATATTGTAATTTCATCATCAGTTAAAACTTTATTGGACAAGTTGATTATTGAGTCTAAGTTTTGTAAAACTGATGTCTGGTACAGCCTTCGACGCAGTCTAACACACCTCAATGATCAGAATACTACATGAAATGGGCATCCAAGGACCTGCCCGTAACAGGATCTGCTCTTTTTGAACAGGATGAACACAAAAATTCAACCTGCCACCATGCACTCTGGAGGCCAAGAGCCTCATATGTGGAGTCCCCCAAGGATCATCTCTCAGTCTGACGTTATTCAACATCTACATGACCCCGCTGGCAGACCTCATCAGATCACCCAATATCAACATACTGTCCCAACTGATTCTCTTCATGTTGGATGAGCACCCCCACTACAAAAAACAACTTCGCCACCTGCATGATGGCGGTAGCCACCTGGATGAAATCCAAGTGCCTCAATTTGGAAGTGTTGGAAATGGCCCTTTTTGAAGGGTTATCCCCAAACATTTTGCTTCTTCCTCCTATTTGTCCTGAACTATTTTCATTGGCTTTAGGACTCTGGGCACTTTATCACTGCTAATCAGTGCCAAAGTGCATACGCTCTGTGTGTAAATTGTTATTATGATTGGTTATCCATGATTGCCATTTTTGATTTACTAGTAAGTCCCTAGTAAAGTGCACTGAGTGTGCCAGGGCCTGTAAATCAAATGCTACTAGTGGGCTTGCAGCACTGGTTGTGCCACCCACCTGGGTAGCCTGTAAATGTGTCTCAGACCTACCACTGTAGTGTCTGCACGCGCAGTTTGTAACTGCCATGTCGACCTGGCAAGTACACCCACTTGCCAGGCCCTAACCTTCCCTTTTCTTACATGGAAGTCACCCCTCAGGTAGGCCCAAGGTACCTTATGGGCAGGGTGCAGTGTATGTGAAAGGTAGGACATGTCCTGGTGTGTGTACATGTCCTGATAGTGAAATACTGCCAATTTAGTTTTTCATTATAGAAAGGCTATCTGTCCTATAGTATAACATGGGAGGTACTTTGTAACATATAACAAGTATAACTTTCCATTGGGACAAGATAGAGAAATGGAGTGTAGGCTCTCTGAACTCTGAACATGTTTTAGTAAAGATGGTTGTTAAATTGTGTGTTTGAATATGCCACTTTTTGAAAGTAGGCATATTCTTGTTTAATCATTCTATGTGCCTCTGCAGGTTTGTGTAATGACTGTCTGGTTTTGGAGTAACAGTGACTGGGGATGTGCATTCACTATAGATAGCCTGTGGGGGGGGGGGGGTAGAGGTGTGTCGTGCCTATCCTGGATTACTCAGACCTGAGCTGAATAGACCTTGGTTGAATTTAGAGTAGTGGGAAGACCTTTCCTTGAACTTGAATAGGGCCTGTCTCCCTTGAACAATGCTGTCTCCACCCCCTGTGGTCAAACTGCACCAGTGAAGACAGAACTGGTTGGAACTAGGCTGAGAGAACTGGTTGGAACTAGGCTGAGGGACCCTTGCACAAAGAAGAACAAAAACAAAATAGTATAAGTAGTGGACCTTAAATCTCAGAACTTTAGATCACTTCTGGACTCAAGAGGAACCTTTGCCAAGGAGAAGAGCTGGACAGCTGTGAGGAGAAGTACTGCCCCTTTTGCTGTGTGCTGTGTGGGGTTGGCCTGCAGTTGTGGCTTCTGCCAAGGAAAGGACAAAGACTGGAACTTTGCTGAGAAACCTGCTTGATGAAGAATTCCCAAGGGTCTGGGTGTGCTGGCCTCCTGTTCTGAGGTCTCAGAGACACAAAAACTTCAACTGCATCTCACTGACCAGCACCTGGACTCCTGTGTGGACTCCTGCTTTCAAAAGGGGACCAATTCCAGTTCCTGGGCCCTGAGAATTGTGTGGTTGTTGTTGCAAAGCAAAGAAAATCATCCCTGATGCTGTAAGTGAAGCCGCTGTGATGCCGTGACCTGCCCCTGGGCCAGGAGCACCGCTCTTGAAGTGCACAACGCATTGCTCTGTCTGCACCACAGCTCCGATGCCCTACGACGCTCTTCGATGTCTGTAGTTATCGGCCTTTCCGATGCCAGCGCTCGCACCGACATTGTCCCCGTCAGCACCTGCATCTAGCTCTTGCAGCGCCAGTAACCGCCAAGGGTGACTCCACGAACTCGCGGACATTGCCTCACAGGAACCGACACCTCACCGCTGACGCAACTAACTTCCCCTGTCCTGCAGTGAACACATCACCTCCTCACGGACACGAGGCCTCGCCTCCCCCTTGGCAGCCAGGGAGCAGGCCCAACCTCTGCACCAACGCCTCACCTCCATGACACCATGCATCATCATAGACTTCATGTTCCAAGGTACTTTTAGTTTAGGGGGTCTGTGTGACTCCATGCCCAATGCCACGCACCTCACAGTCGTCGCCGTACTTTGGATTTATTGCAGGTAGATCTATTTGTTTTCTACAAGTTCTATTTTTGCTATAATCGTTTTTAAATCACATTCTAAAACATGTATGCTGGATTTTCCTTGCTTTAGTCTTGTTGAGTTTAGATAAAGATACTTTATTTTTCTTAACTAGTGTGATCTCCATTTGTTGTGTTATCACTGTGTTACTATGTGTTTTGGGTACAAAAGCTTTGCACAATGCCTTTGGAATAAGCCTTTCTGCTCGTGCCAAGCTACAAAAGGGGTGAGCCGAGATTATCTGAAGTGTGTATCCCCCTTACCCTGACTAGAAGCAAGGTTCACTACTTGGACAAAGGTACCTACCTCTCCCAATTAGAGACCACCAGTTCTAACATTGGTGGCAGTAGTGAGATTGAACTTGTATTTGTACTTGACCCACAGTGATGGTATATATCACTAGTTTAGTGCAGACCATTACGCAACCACATACGGTTTTTCCTTTTTCAGTTTTCTGGTGTCCTCCTGGTGTTCACTCATGGAACCAACAAGGCTCTAGGACTGGGTTTCGGACACCTTGGGTCTCAGCCAACTCACACTCCCTCCACTCAGAGACAGGGCACAGAACAAAAAGCCTCTGCTTGGGATCCCACCTGGTGGCCAGCTGACCTCCATCTCACACCTACCTCAACTTCAGAAATATTGAGAATCATTCTGGTGCTAAACTGGACATGACAACCGAAGTAATTGCGGTGACCTCCACCTGCTTCAATATCTTGACGGTGCTGAGAAAGATCTACAACAGAAAACACCAGGAAAGCAGTTAACAAGGCCCTAGTTACAAGCAGACTTGGCTACATCAACGCACTCTATGCAGAAATCACCAAGATGCTCATAAACAGATGCCAAACCACTCAAAACACTGCAGCAAGGCTCAGCCTCATCCTACTTTGCCGCACCCACATCCTTCCACATCTCAAAGAACTCCCTGGGCTCCCTATACACAAACGCACCCAGTTCAAACTGCTCACACACATATGCATAGCACTTCACATCACCACGCTGCCTACATCAACAGCCGCATACTTTCCACTTACCTCCCAGACACCTACGCTTAGCAGGACTCTCACTAGTACACATACACCACATCCCCAAAGCCACAGCCAGAGGTCGTGCCATCTCCTACTTCTCCCCCAAACATGGAATGACCTCCCACACCACATCAGAGCCCCTTCATCAGTTTTCTAATTCTGCAAGAAGCTGAAGTCCTGGCTTTTTGAATAACACCACCAAGGAGACATCTGCCAAAACATGTTGCAAAGCACCTGTATACCATCACAGGTGATTCGACTGCTGAACAAATATACTTAACATAACAAAACAGGATACTGTGTCAAAATTTAGTGAATATGTGCTGAATACTAAATTGATTGTATTACAAGTATCATAAACTATAATGCACTTGTATTAAAAGTGCGGTTGAGACTCCCTTTCAATTAGTCACGCTATCATTGTAGAAACAAAAACACTGTAGGCATGTCAAAAAAGCAATTTCTGTATTGATGTATTAACAAGGAAGACTAAGGGCCTGATTATTATTTTGGCAGATAGGGTTACTTGGTCACAAACATGACGGATATCCTGTACCCCAAATCCAGTTCTGTTATAGCCAATGGACCTTGCAGTATGGTGAACTGAATATCCATCACGTTTGTGACATAGTATTCCATCCTCCAAACTCGTAATCAGGCCCAAAGTTTGTTAACCATGTCATCCTTTTTCTTTAAACATATTTTTCTTGCATTTAATATTCAGGAAGAGTATGCATTGGCCAGGATATTCTTTCCGGCATGGTTTTGAATAGAAGTGAAGAAATTTGTGTATAACAGCATGTGTCAACATCATTCATTCATAACATCTCTTTTGCAAACTACCCCACCCCACTTCCCCTTCTGCAGATAGTTGCTAATCATGTTGCCCTTTAATCACACCATAATGTGTATTGACATGATTTATAACACATATATTCTTCATAATGAAACATCTAGTTATTAGCACAGGACATCTTGAAAAGGCAATTTAGCCCTTCACTCTGGCTCTTTATTACCCCTAGACCCTCTGAGGTCTGATCTGGTAGACAAGGTCACCTCATGAAAATTTACAGGCATGGGGCTTCTCGCTGAGGCCAGATGTAGCTTTGATGGCTGACAGTGCAACAACCTTTGTAGGGGCCCTTCAACGATTCACGGGGACCTTCAACGATTCACTCACTATCACCCTCTAGCAGTGCCCCTCATCTCTCCACAGCCCCTCTCTCACATGTATTTCATTTGCTTTATAGCACCTCTCATAGCATTGTAGGATGTTGGAGCAGTTTACATCTCACACAGAGACAATGAATTATAGGTGTGTAAATCACTGTTTAGAGTATGTTACATGAGACAAAGGGGAACTATTATGTGTAGCAGTCACAGGTCATCCATACTAGTATGTATTGTTTAAGAGTGCATGGTCTGGAGAAGCACAAACTCAGGATCGAAAAAAAACCACAATGGTTAGAGTTGGCTTTAATAATACAAATGTATTTCTACCCAAACAAACCCTTAAAAGCAAAATTACAATAATGAAAGTCTTGGAAAAACATAACTTTCTAACCTATACCATGCAGTTTGCATGCAGCTCTTTGATGGCAGTTCATATCTCACTGTGCTATATTCAGGAGCGGCTTGTGTTAGGGAAAAGGGGAAGGGCAGGTGGTCGGGGAATGGATGGGGGCAATGGAGACAGATAAAACTAATAAAAAAGAACTTACCTTCCGTCCTCCAGCTTCGCACTCTTCGGCTCCGATCCACTGAAGGCAGGCACAGGCTCCCAGCCTGCCCCACAGCCAATGCTGAAGCTGCTCTGATGCATGAGAGCAGCTTCAGAATTGGCCTGAGGGTCATGAATTTGCGCTCCAAGTCAGACTGCTCTCGACAACCTGGCAATGCAGCTCGGGTTGGAGAGAGCATGCACGCGCATGGCCTGAGATGGCCAGACAAACTGTCATGTGCACTGATAACTGTGCCCACTACTCCCTCTACAGTACAGTCACCTCCTGGCCCTGCCCCCAAGACTCATCACAAGAAAAATAAAACAATAATAAAATGGATTTTAATTATAGTTTTTAGTTTCACTTTTTGAGGCTGGGAGGGGCGGCGCTCCCTTGCCAAAGCACAAAAGCCGCCACTGGCTAAATTACAATTGTAACTTATGAACTGCAAGTAACAAAAGGTTCTCTGTGACGAAAGCAGTAACTCATTCAGCTTTGCATATAAATAGGCAGTCCGGTTTTAGGTTTAAACCTATAATAACTGATCAAACCACACCAAAAGGGAAATAGCCCTCACCAGTGTAGACATATAAACACTGAAAAAAACACAGCTGCTCAACCACAAACTAAATGCCATTCAAAGAAAGGAAAAGGAGAGCGAAAGAGTCATTTTCTCTTCCCGAAGGAGCCAATATTATGTAACTTTGTTAAACAAGCTAGCAACAAGAAAGAATGGGCTAACATTATTCTCCTTGGGTTTTGTTGCTTAGGGATGTCCCTAAAATATTATTTCTACTTCATTTTGCTTTTTTCAGTTGTGTGCTCTTTGGTCTAAAAATGCAGTGTTTAGAAACCTGTTTTAGGTCTTGTTTAATTATTTTATAAACTGTAGAGAATCAGGAAATGTGAAAATCATATTTGATATTTTGGCTATCTTTGATTCTTTCACTGATAGGTAAAATGGCTGGTTTCATAAGAATCTTTCCCAATATGTGCCATCACTTTTACTTACAGAGAGTGGGTAAAAACCCATAATACACCAGCCCCCAGTTTCTCGTGAGTCAGTATTGATAGTAGGTGAACTGCCAACACCTCAGGCCTTAAACATCCAAAGCAAGGTATGGTGACAAGTATATGTGAAAAGTGTGCTATCTGGGATAGTGGTGAAAACATGACACCAGACTTTTGGAAAGCATGCAACGCAGTGTCACTTGGAATGCTGCTGCAAAAAGGTCCTTTTCAAGTTCAACAAAGATTGGAGTGATATTCTTTGTATTTGCCGCGATTCAGCTACATATATGAAAAAGTTGTGTGATGACCTGTCAAAATCGGTATCTGAGCTGAAGTGTGTCCCTGTAAGAATTGACTCTTGTTAGATGGTATGCTAAAAGCATTTTTACAATCTTCAGAGTTAATGAAGAATGCTATTGACTTTTTAGTCAATTCTGGTGCACTGTTTTGTTATGCGTGGGAACTAAAACCCAAATATTTCTCATTTTGTGCTTTGTGTGGCATCAAAGAAAGAGTCATCCCAACTGTGTTGCTTAGCTGATGTTTCTCAGTATAAGGGGATGTGAATGCTACAGTATCCATTTGGCAACCGTTTACAGAATATTTGCTGAGTTATGATGCCAAAGGCAAGAAATGTGAGGATCTTTGGTTGCATATTGCTAGTGATGTGAAAAAAAGTGCACTCTACTGCATTCTTAGATTTTTACTGGAAAACATAACTGCTGTAGTGGACATAATAAAAAAAAAACTAGAGTCTTTAAAAATCCCTTGTCTGCCAAGCGGTCAGCATAATTGGTGTAGATGTGAAACATCTCCTTGAGAGTAGGCTGGGCGACAGCTTTAGTGACTTTGGAACTGCAACATGTTCCTTGTTAGCGTGCTTTCCACTTGGTAAGCAAAGCAATGTTCAAAAGCAATTCAGGAACTTTTATTTCACAATGTATAAGAAATGGCTTGCAATGATGCATAAAAATGTCCCTTCACCAACCATGGCATTTGAAGTCAATGAAACCTCACTGTGGTACTCTGTACAAGTTCTAGATCCCTTCCCTAAAGGGGAATTTTTTCTGTAGTTTCAAACGTGCTGTTTCATGTTTGACAGCTTCGAAAACTCTGAGGGCATAATCGCCCAGTTCAACGCAAATGTTGCAGAACCTGCCCAGAGAATCGCAATCTTCAAGTGCACCAGTATTGGCACAGAAAGCTGTCAGTGGTAAGAGTTAGAAAATTGTGTACTGACTATTTTGGCGTTACCTGTCTCAAGGGCCAATGTTGAGAGGGCCTTCTCACAGATAAAAGTTTACATAGGAAGGAAAGAGCGAGCGCACATGACCAAAGACTTACTGCAGAAGTATTGTATGGTGTACTACAATAAGTTTGATTTGGAAAAACGTGTTTGGATCTTATGTACACTGTCTATATACCTTGCACTATCAGTGCAGAAATCAAGCAATAATAAAAGCAAAACTTTCCATAAACACTGGAAAAACTGTGTAACCACTGATAACCTCTGTTTTTTTAATGTATTGAAATCACTTGAAAACACTGACCAAAAAATACTAGAATTTACCGAAAATAGAAACTGAAAACAGGAAAGCCTACATATAAAATACAGTTCTGTGATCTGTATGTACATGTCCTTTGCAGCAGGCATGTTAACTCTCTGCACTACCATATATGACTCAAAACTGCCACTAAACAAAGCTATAATCTCTCTCCAGGAGGAACTTTAATCACCAGAGATATTTTGACACTTTTATTGTTGCTTAAAAATTGCTGGATATACAAGGAACTCTGCAGCAAGTGCTTTTAAACCCATAATAAATTTCAAAACACAATTTCCCCGGGAGGCTTGAAGGGTAGTGGTGGGGGGGGTCGATATTGCAGTAATGCTGCAAAACCGGCCCCCAGTACATACAACCAGACCATCACCCTTCCAGTCTACCGGGGAAATGCCAGATGCCCAGTACAACCAGTCTGGTCTTGATCTTGACTCAACTATTTGTTTCACAAATTTCAGCTCCATTTCACTACGAAGTTGTTGGAATTGTTTCAACAGATGATGACAACATCTTACTAAAAATTCATTGTTTAATAAATTAGAATGCTGGTCAAATTCAAAGTGTACCATTGAATCCAAGGTGGTTGCAGTATATGGAGTTAAAAGGTGTTTGAAAAAATCCTTACAACTCACAATATGACATGGGAGCCTGAAATCAAGAAAACGCATAGGAGCCTTCCTCTTGGACACTCCACCACTATGACGCCAGCACCCTCCTCGCCATCAACCCTGGACACCACCTCGCCTGCCAGCACTTTTCATGACTGGGGCCCAGGAATGCGCACTATCATATTGATGATGTGCATTCCTGCACTGTAGTTTTGATGCAGGGCGGCACTGCAACATTTCTTGCAGCGCTGTCCAGCACCAAAACCTGCTGAGATGAGGCCCCAAGTGTTATCCCCATTTTTAAGACCAGCTATTTTCTGGTCTTAAGTAACTGGCTCTAACTGCAGTTAGAGACAGTTTTTTGGGGCTTCAGGACTTCAAGGATCCCCTTGTGAATATGGAGTAGTGGGCTTTGCGGCCATTTTTGCACGGGAATGCCTATCCTGCATATAATTAATGCTAACAGAAGTAGCAATCTTTCTTACGGACGTTTTAGCCTAAACACTGTTGCTAATAGCTGTTAGCGACAGCTTGAGAATAAGGTGATAAAAATATTGCCGCATTAGCGGCGAAAAAGTGCCACTAACGCGGCGATATCGCCTTGAGAATATGCCCCTGTGTGTCATAAATCCTGGGCAGCAACAAATGTGTATAATTGAAAAAGTACATCATCACTTGCTTCGATGCAGTAGCAGTGTTCCCACTCTTTATTTTCTACTGTTTTGCGACCCTGTAGTCAGATTTTATAGGACCTTTTTCATGCCTTCGGTTTGGCATCATGTAGCTGTTTCTCTACGTAGAAGTACGGTGGCCTACAAGCATTGCCCAGGGGCTCTTATCAGTTCCCAATGCCGAATTATTGTGTTGATTCGCATTGGGGTGGAACTTTTTTTGTTGTTAACTTCCCCTAGCTGCACGCATTTAGGATACTTCTACTGTTCACAATGTTTAAGCCCCATTCACTGTCAAGATAAGATCTCTTCTCACAGATAAGGCAGACATCTTCTTACAGCATGCTGGAATGCTTGTTTTCTATTTCTTAGTTATGTAAAGCAGATGGGTTAGCCTTGGAACGTTTGTGGCATTTCCTATTCATGCCTCAGTACCTTTCTGTGCACTTTGTAGGCATTCTCAGGTTGTCTTTTACAACTGAATCTATTTAGCCATTATGATCAAATTCTAAATATGGTAAGAATCATTGCATGTTAGAAATAAAGTTATAATGGAAGAGCTATGCTATATTTTAATACTAAGCAGGCAGTCACAATTGCAGTTACCTTGCAGACAACAGGGTCATGATGTGAATTGTGCAGCAGGTGCAGTGGCACAGGGGCCACACGCTCTAGGCACTCCACTATATTGTAGGAACTCCTCGAAACACCTAATATTGCTATATTTGACTACTAAACAGGCAGTTACACTTGCAGTTATCTGTCAGTTAAATGGGGCTTGATTTGAATGGTGCAGCAGGTGCAGTGGCACCAGGGCCACACGCTCTAGGGACTCCACTAAGTGCAGAATATTGCTAAATTGTACTACTAAACAGGAAGTCACAAGTGCAGTTACCTTGCAGGCACTAGGGTCGTGATTTCAATGTTGCTGTAGTTGCAGTGACACCGGGCCCCAAATCTCTAGAAACCCCTCTAAACACCAAATATTGCAATATTGTACTACTAAACAGGCAGTCACAAGGGAATTTACCTTACAGTCAATAGGGTCATGATTTGAATGGTGAAGCAGGTGCAGTGACCCGGGCCAAAAGTTGTCATAACTTCTCTAAGTACCAAATATTGCTATATTTTCCTACTAAACATGCAGTCACAAATGCAGGTATCTTGTGGACACCAGGGGCCTGATTTGAATTGTGCAGCAGGTGCAGTGGCGATGGGCCCAAAAGTTGTCAGAACTCCTCTAAACATGTAATATTGCTATTTCATCAAGTAATTCTATTATTGACCTCTTTCATTTCATTTTTCAAAACTTTGCTATTACTTACTATACCACTAGTAACAGCACAATATATTGCCTTTTTGTACATATACAAGTCATAACACTTTAACAGACTTTCTGTAACTTATATTGTACAACTACTCAGCAAGCTACAACTTAAAACAAAAACAGCCTATTATTAATCACATAGGTGAAACCAAATGCATTTACCAATGCTTGTTAAGTATTGGTGTCTTTGGTGGTATTTTGTCGGACACTGGGTTTGTGCACCAAACAAAAGCCATACCTATTGACTTTATTTGAGGTTCTTTGCACTACCCACCTTGACAATTTCCCTGCATATTATTTGTCTTACCACGATTTTCGCAAAAATGTTAAAAGCAGTCTTACATAAGATATCCTTAGCAGAGCATCCATAGAAGGAGCGTCTGCGGGACTGAAAGATGTTTGAGCTAAAAAGGTTCCATTCAATCCACTACAACAAACATCAAGCAGTCCAGGATAAAATATCTATATCCAATAATATGTAATATTGCGAGTATATTACAGTCAATAAGGTATTTGATACAGATGGGTAACTCGGGAACTGGAAAAGAGGAAAC
Organism: Triturus cristatus; assembly: GCF_964204655.1. Taxonomy (NCBI): domain Eukaryota; kingdom Metazoa; phylum Chordata; class Amphibia; order Caudata; family Salamandridae; genus Triturus; species Triturus cristatus. Next base: position 926,939,162 of record NC_140594.1, read on the forward strand.
AGAGTACAGCAGAACAATACACTGTATAGTAATTCTGCCTTCACATCAAGCCTGTGGCACAAAACGCAGGCCCCACCCACCATGCTGATGTATGCTTCAGGCATTGGGAAATACATTTTAAGGCACAAATTAAGTATTATAAATGTGATCTTAATGGTTTGTCATTTATTGCTGTAAAAATCAGAAAACAATATTTGTTTTAACATGTAACATGTAAATTATTTCAAATTGTTCTTCATTTTTAGATCCTGTTGTTTGAATTTTCAGAACAAGAAGCTCTGCAGAAATTTCTCTATGATCACATACATTGTGTAAGTAAGAAATAGTTATTGACTGTGTATGATGATAGTTAGGCCTGCCCAAGATTCTCTGGTACAACTATGGATTCTTTATTTTTATGAATCCCAGAAAACTTTAAGAAATACAGCACAGAAGATGAAATGCATGCAGCCCTACATAGAAAGGACCATCTGCTGGATCTGCAAAATAGGAAAAATTAAATAAAAGTCGGAGGGCGCAATAACTCACTTCTGATATGTGAGAGAATCATACACCTCAGTGAAGAGCTGGTCTTGCCTCTTTTATGTGTACATAAATACATTCCAAGGTGAATGCAGTTGATATAAATTCAGAGAGTTTTCACATTAAACTCAACTAACAAACAAAGTATTTCCGGGGGGGGGCGGGATCAGGGGCAAACGTTAACAAAAAGGCTCGCCCAGCCCTCAAAGACACCCCCCCTCCCCGGCTAGGGCCTTGCTTGGATGCTCGCTTGGATGCTTAGTTCATAGCTTGTCTTCTCTTCAGCTTCCATCCAGACACATATACCGGCACTACCTCTCATTGGACTCAGCTCTCAATTTTCTTCATCCATCAGTAGAGACTCCTCTCTTTGCTTCGTCTCATCTACTTCTGCCCGATCACTGCTCTGTACTCTAGTTGAAGCCCAACTCCTTCTTCATTCTTGCCTTTCAGAACTCTTGGTCTTCTTTACGTCTTTGAAATCTTTTGGGATGAGTGTCCTTGGCATGACCCATCCTATTGATGGACCACTGGGGCTCAATCACCAGTTTGTGCAAAGCCCCATCCTGTTACCCCTAATCTTTATATTCATTCAAACCCCCAAATTCTCTGTGGCCACTGAAGGGTGGTTAGCATTAGCCGTGCTTTACACTTACCCAAAATATAATAAATAATTATAAAATACCCCAGAACTACTTCTACCACTTTGAACTGCATATTTCTGTTTCGGTCAAGTTGAAGTAACCCAAGCTACACAAAATATATGATGACGATTAGTATATGCTATATAACAATAAACAGTCACACCATAAAGCAGCATAGTAAATTCCTGCAAGCTGTGTGAAAATGAGTTGTAAAATAGATAAGTCCTAATCAAACAAGAACCACAATCTGTCAGGGTGTACTGAAAACGTCACTAAATTAACCAGTGTTAACCTTCTGGTAGCTTGGCAAAAAAGCAATCAGGTTTAATTTAGAGGCACTGTGTATAGTATATATACAGCACACAAAGAGTAATAAAGTGGAAACACAACACAAGAAAATGCCAACCCAATTTAGAAAAACAGGATACATTTTATTGAGTGAAATTACATCAAGACTAGTTACATCCAGTCAGCAGAACTGGAATTTTGAATTTTTAAAGTTTTTAGTGAAATCTGGTACCTAAAAGATCAAAGAGCCAACTGTGAGTATCTGGTCTCACAAGACCAGGGCAAAGTCAAAAGTTAAGGCCAACCACGATAGAACACGGATCAGAAACAGGAGATGGATTGGGCCCGGTCCTGGCCGAAAAGCAACACACCTTGGGCAGATGGGTCAGCAGCTCGGTCCAGATCTTCTATTGGTTCTCAGCGCAGCTTTTGGTGAAAACATTTACAAGTCCCAAATTATAGGGTTAGGCAGGAGCAGCACCTCTAACACTTCTTCTAAGGTTCCAGGATTAGGGGACACCACTTGGGGGGTTTGGACTCACTCCAGTAGATGTCTGGTGCAGGTTTCAATGTCTCTAGAGCTTGGTATGTCCCTGTAACTCTCACAGGAGGCCAGCCAATTAGCCCGTGGAGTAATTGAAACTGAACTTGGACAAGACGGAGGTCCTCCTCATCGGATCCACCCCCTCCGCCTGGGCAGACTCATGTTGGCCGGCCGTGCTGGGAGCTGCACCGACGCCCACCGACCACGCACACAACCTGGGGGTCATCATGGACTCCTCGTTGTCAATGACCCAGCAAGTAAACACCGTCTCCTCCTCCTGCTTCAACACCCTCCGCATGCTCCGCAAGATCTACAGATGGATCCCCACCGGAACCAGAAGGACGGTCACCCAGGCCCTCGTCAGCAGCAGACTGGACTATGGTAACGCCCTCTATGCAGGAACCTCAGCCAAACTCCAGAAACGACTACAACGCATACAGAACGCCACTGCACGCCTCATCCTCGAGATCCCGCGGCACAGCCACATCACAGCCCACCTGAAAGACCTGCACTGGCTCCCTGTCAACAAGAGGATCACCTTCAAGCTCTTCACCCACACTCACAAAGCACTCCACAACACCGGACCAGCGTACCTCAATGAACGACTCACCTTCTACACCCCGAACCGCCAGCTTCACTCCGCTGACCTTGCCACCATCCCCCACATCCGACGAGCAACCGCCAGCGGCAGATCATTCTCCCACCTCGCCGCCAAGACTTGGAACACCCTCCCCATCTGCCTGCGACAGACCCAGGACCTGCTAACCTTCAGGAGACTTCTCAAGACCTGGCTGTTCGAGCAGTAGCAGCACCCCCGTCCCTCCCACAGCACCTTGAGACCCTCACGGTTGAGTAGTGCGCTCTACAAATGGATTAATTGATTGATTGATTTATGGTGGACTTGGGTTCAATGAGATGGTCCAGTGATCATTCAGGCAGCAAGGCAGGCCTGCATGAAACAGTGCAATCCTGTATTTGCAGGTAGTCCTTCTAAAGTCTTCCACAGCTTCAGGAGTATACTGAAGAGGTGTTCAGGAGGTCCAATATTTATATCTGGTGCCAGCCTTTGAAGTGGGGGGATTCCATATACTATCCCCACATCCGGTTCTGGAATGTTCGCCCATTCCCCTGCCAATGCTCCAAGAATTCTTGGGTGAAAAAAGACTAGCCTTAGGTTCCTTTGGGAGTGCTGCAGACAAGCCCTTTGAAGTGTAAGTAGGGCAGGGAACAGCCCTGCCCAAGCCATCCTGACAGGTTTGTCCATCTTGCCAACATTTTGTGCCCTTTTGATTCACTGTTCGGGAGGAATACATAAAGCCCATTAGCAGAGTCATTCACAGTCATGTGACCTAGGACACTAAGAGTAGTGATCAAATGGTTATGGCAAGAAAAGGACTACTTACAAATAGTGGCATTTTTTAGAATTGTAAGTTAAAATCCTAGTTTACCATTAAAGAGGATTTTAGTTAACAATTCATTGAGCACCAAACATAATATTCTTGCCTGTTCCCAAATAAAAGTTAGGACTTACGAATGTAATAAGGTAACCCAATGTTATCCAATGGGAGAAATAGGCCTTACAGTATTGGAAAACAACTTTAGGAGTTTTTCACTACCAGGACATGTACAACTGAAACCCAGGTGTCCTAATTTTTTATACACAATGCACCCTGCCCTATGGGTTTTTAGGGCCTACCTTAGGGGTGCCTTATATGTATTAAAAAGGAAGGTGTAGGCCTGTGAAATGGTCTTTTTTGCCAGATAGAATTGGCAGTTTAAAACTGCACTACAGGTTGCAATGGCAGGCTTGAAACATGTCCTGTTTTAAGGTGCTACTTTAGTGAGTGCTGCAGGCCTACTAGTAGCTTTTACTTTACAGACCCTGGATGCGTGCAGTACCATAAATATAGACTTATAAGTAAAATAATTGTGCCAACCAGGTGTAAGCCAATTTTACCATGTTTTAGGAAGAAAGTAGAAGCACTTTAGCTATGGTTAGCAAGGGTAAAGTACACAGAGTCCTAATGCCAAAAAAACGAATTTAAAAACACGAGGGATGAAGGCAAAATGTTTGGGGGTGACCCTGCAGAGAGGGCCAGATCCAACATAACCCTCCTGCAGCCAAAAGATAGGGTAGATGAATCAATACCTTGATAGTCTTCCATATTTAGGCAATAGAACATGGACAACGGGATTCTTCTTCAGTGACACTTGTTAGTTCCATGCTACCTTCTGAACCCAGTTGGATCCCCCTGTCAAAACTCTTCAAAGCTACTGGGCTGCTGATCCATGGAGAACCTTTCTTCACGCCTGTGAACCCTATCTGTGTAGCTCTTAGCCTTAATTTGTTCACAGATGCATCCCAGTAGGCAGACAGTACAACCATGCCCAACAAAGTGGTGTGGTTCATTCCGCCCCCTTGGATCAGACTTCTGTCTCAAACCCAAGGAAAACATTGTAAATAAAACCAGCAACCAACAGAAACCACTGACAGCTGTCAAAGTCAAGAGCCATTCACTGCCAGGTGGTGACTCCAAGTCAGGGCCTTGTGTAGGCCGCACTTCCAGCTTTGGGCCTGGCAAGGAGTTCCCTAACTGCTCTTGAGGGTTCTCTGACCATTGAGTTTTCTCAGAGTGGGGAACAACTGCCCCAGGTGTTAGGCACCCTACTACCACTCAGCACTGGGCTGGTACCTTGAGGCTGCACAAGTGATTGGCAAGCCAGGACTTCCAAGGTGGAACTCCCACCCCTCCTCAAGGGTGACACATACTGTCTGTGTCATTCAGGGGTCTGCTTGCTTGGTGCAGGTCTATGGACCTATGCCTCTGTGACAGTTCAGGGAGTACCTCCAGGTCAGAAGTGGCCTCACCAGGATCAGTCATGGGGTGCTCTATTCTCAGGGCTGGAAACCCCTGGCCATCCTACTGTGGACTGTCTCCTCTTCCTGCCCCTACATCTGAGCCTTCGTTACGGAGTAGTGCTCCCTGACATCTGTGCTTTCAGGGCAACCAGGGAGGCTACCCCCCAACTTTTCTAACATTGGGGTAATTAATTACCCAGAATGCAGTCAATGGGCATCTGGGGACTAACTATGTTCTTCCTTTGAGTCACATCCTCCCGCCATTCCAGGGACACCAGAGCAATAGGACGGAGGACGTCCCACACATTACCATAAAAGCCTGTCTGGTGAACTGATCTGGGGAAACCAAACTTTCCACCACCATGGTCTGGCTGGTACCAGCATCTCTCAGAGTAGTGAGAGTGATCCCATTCATTGTAGACCCTGATGGAAATGATGGCTTCCACTCTCAGGGATCCCAAACCTACCCTCTGAGTCTGTCTCCCAACTAAGGGAGACTGGGGCACATTCTACCCTTTGCTCTTGGGTATCACGTTATGTTATGTTATCTTCGGTTTATATAGCGTCAACTCACCTACAGGTCTCTAGGCGCTTGGACCGATGACCAACAGCTATGCTTCAAGCATAAAAGAAGTGAAGGGGAAACCTAGTAAGGCAGCTATTTAAGTAAGCCAAAAGCCTCCTTAAAAAGAAGTGTTTTTAACTGCTTCCTAAAGCATAGGAAATTTCCTTCTCTCCGAACTCGTTCTGGTAACTTGTTCCATAACTGTGGAGCCAAAACCGAAAAAGATCTTCCTCTGACAGCTTATATCGAGGACAAACCAACAACTGAGCGTCGCAAGATCTAAGAATTTGTTTGGGCTTATAAAGCTCCAAGTGTTCTTTAATATAGGCAGGAGCCTGACCATACATTGCCTTATGAACTGTACATAGGCTCTTGAACTCCACTCTCTGCTCAATAGGAAGCCAATGTAACTTGAGCAGTAGAGACGAGGCTTGCATTCTTCTGGGGAGCCTAAAAATCAGTCGCGCCGCATCATTCAAAACAACCTGCAGTCTATTGGTCAAAAACTCAGGCAAACCTAAGTAAAGGGCATTCCCATAGTCTAACCTCGAGATAATTGTAGCAGAGACAACTGTACAAAGCATAGAGAAAGAGAGGAAGGGAACTAGCCTGCGCAACTGTCTAATCAAACCGGTACAAATCCCTACAACAGAAGAAATCTGACTGGCCATTGACAACTCATTGTCAATCTTGATACCAAGACTTTTTACTTTACCGCTTGGTATCGGCGTGGGGCCTAATTCCTGGGGCCAATATAGGTCACTCCAGGGTGAGACTACAGCCGAAACCACCAGTATCTCTGTTTTGTGTGGATTTATTTCAATTGATTTGCCGTCATCCAGCTAACCGTGTGTCTAAGAATGTTTTGAGAGTTGGTTTGTGCTATAGCCGAATTATCAATACTCAGTAATAACTGGGTATCATCGGCGTAGTTAAACACACGACAACCCATATTAACTAGAGAGTTAATCAGGGGTTGCAGGTAGAGGTTAAACAATAGTGGGGACAGGGCAGAGCCCTGAGGGACTCCACACTCCAGAAAACCTACCTAAGAGATACAATCCCCCAGTTGAATCCTCTGCGACCTTCCCTTGTAACCATTTATACGCCAGGTCCCTTATCCCACAGAGAGCCAATCTGTCCAATAACAGGGAATGGCTGACAGTATCAAACGCCGCTGATAGATCTAAAAGTATCAGGGCGCCTGGTCTCTTACTGTCAGCCATGCCTCTAAGCTCATCCAGCACCGAGAGCATCACCAACTCGGTGCTGTGGTGTGCACGAAAGCCTGCCTGACGCTCCTGGAGTTGGTTGTGTGACTCCAGGAATAGAGAGAGGGACTTCAGCACATGTTGCTCCAAAACTTTGGACAAAAAAGGCAACTGAGAGATCGGCCTGTAGTTTTTCAGGATGGTCGGATCAGCTCCTGGCTTCTTTAACAGCGGTTTGACTCGATCCTCCTTGAGACTCGATGGCAGAAAGCCAGTCTCCAACGAGCTATTAAGGAGGGAAATAATATGATCTTCTAAAATGGGACACGCCAAACGGAAAACCCTAGGGGGACACGGGTCCGCTGGGGATCCTGACTTTATTCTGCTCATAAGCTGTTCAAGGCTTAGAGAATCCATTTCCGGAAACCTTGAAATAGATGCTTCCAGAGGGGTTTAAGCTTCCTGTACTAAAAGAGGGCCATTCAAGGTACTATTCTTAATCTCGGAGAGAATGATCTCGACCTTCTCCAGAAAGAAACATTGAAAAGTGTCCGCATTTATTGTAGTTTCAATCGTTTCAGTTTTTTTGCTCAACTCTGATAAGATTTTAAAAGTTTCCTTCTGAGTATTTTCCGCCTGATTTATACGGGTTTCATAGAAGGCTGCTTTTGTTACCATAATCAACTTTTTATATAGGTTGAGTGAAATTTTATATTGTTCACGATCTGCACTCTCCTTTGTTCTCCGCCAATTCCTTTCTAGATGACGGAGCTTTTTTTTATGGTCCCTCAAGAGCGGAGTAAACCACGGAGCCCCTTTTCCTACTCTTTGTACTTTTTGTAATTTCTCCGGTGCTATCTGATCTATAGCCTGACTCAGATTCCGCGTTATATTCTTATAATCCTGATCAAGATCTCCACTAGGCACCAATAATTGGGCATAACCAGGAAGGATACTGGTCAAAGATTGTGAGTCAACTCTTAACCACCGACGAACTGTTTTCATTTCTAAAGGTTTTTGGACTGGATTCCCAGTAATGGGAATCTCACAGTTCACCATATGGTGATCCAACCAGATACAGGGTAGAATATCCACAAGATATACCTTGGGATCCGAGGTCCAAATAAGGTCAAGAGTATGCCCTTTAATATGTGTAGGGGCATCTACAAGCTGTTTAATGCCAAATGAGGACATAGTGTTCTGCATATGACAAGTTGCCAGATCTTTATGGACTTTATCCCAATGCATGTTAAAATCCCCAGTTATCACTATTTTTTGATATCTTGTGCAAAGATCAGACATCAAAGCGGCAAATAGATCATTAAATGCTGACGTAGAATTTGGAGGACGATAAACTGTGAAAATCACAAGACAAGAATTATTCAGGATAATCTTCACTCCAAGAATATCGGATATATCTACAGTTTCGGCCGCTATTTTAACGACCTTTAGATGCTTTTTATACAGAATTGCTACCCCCACCCCTAGCGTTATCGGCACAATTGTGCCAAACCGCATCATATTCATGGGGGAGGGCAGCTATAATGTCAGGTAAAGAGTCATCACCCAGCCATGTCTCTGTAAGAGTTAAAATATCAATATCCTCATCCTGAAGGAGCGTAAAGATTTCAAGATGATGTTTATGAAGCGACCTTGTGTTCAAACTAGTTAACTTTAAAGGAGGTGGGTCAGTCCCAGACCTCCCACTGGGGACTCGGAGGAGATTCAAATCATCTAGCCTAGCCCTGATGGTAGGATCTAGCCTCTGCCTAACACTATTTAACTGACGCAAATCTGATGTTGAAAAAACCTGTCGTAAAACAGGTGGCCGCAGTCCGGAGCCCGACAGAGCACGGACGGGCGCAGACGGGCTGAACTCTGGCGTAACTCCGGCGAAAGTCTGGCGAACCCGCTGCGCGTGCCCGCTGCGCGTCAGCATGACCACCTTAAGTACAGGTCTAGCGTCCTTCTGACGACTAGACCAGCAACAAAGATGCCAAAGTACGCCTAAGGCCACATTGGCAACCCCTGTAAAGTTCCTACCAGTGAGTGTTTTTTAGGCCAGGCAGAGTCCCCCTGCTTGTGTCCTAACTGAGAACAATCAAAGCACTGGGGTTGGAAATGGGGCACCCTGGGCTACCACCAAAAAGAACCTTCCATCTATTTCTCAGAAGGGGAATGGAAACCATTTCAGCCCACCTTATTCTGAGACCTGCCTGTGTCTCCCTGGTTCTCCCCATCACTCTGCTGAGGGGAACATGAACCACCCTTCTTGGGGTTACTCCCAGTTACCTTCTAGCGGACCCTTGTTATGTTTCATACAGGTACCCCAATATAGGCTCAGATAGTAACCAAACCTTTTACTTATATCTCCCCAGCGATTACACTACATAACAGTTCTTGGTACTGACCTTTTACCTAGTTACGGTACTGCTTACAGTACGTGGGGTTTCCCTGAAAACCAGCCTCATTCATTACGCATGAGGATTCTTGGAAACGCAGCAGGACTACCATCTCCTGCATAAAAACTATGTATCAGGGTCATTCCTTTCATCATCCTAAGTCCGACATGACTCAGCAAGGTGCATCCCCTGAGGGTACCACTTTGGGTATATAAACACCATATCTTTGCTGAGGCAGGGAGGGGGGAAAAAGGACTTCCATGTTGACACACTGACAAAAGACACTGATGTTCCTGCACACAGACACTCCAGCTCACAGTGGTCTGACATCACGGGATGTCCATCTCGAGACCTAGATAGGGTCCCACAGTCTCTCACTTCAAGTTATGGGGTTGACTTTATCCTAGAGGTATTCTCGGCTCTATACCTACATACATGCTAAGTACACTTAGGTACATCTATGTTAGGGTCGCATCGTAGGAGAACGCAATATTACTGTCATGTATTTTTATACCTGCCTGTATTCATTGTTTTAGCACAATGGTAGAAATCTACCATCCTTTTACTCCATTGGTGCTTATAATCATTTATATCTGTTTCTGTCTAATGGTTGTTTCAGCACACCTATTTTACACTAGAATTACGCCGGTTCAATAAATGCCCATTGAAAACGTGCCTACCATTTATTCTGTGAATTACGCTGAGACAAAGTTAGTATGAGTGATCGAATAGAAAGTATTGCACTGTTTTCACGATCCCTGATGGGACAGAGTTGTCATTTTCGATAGTTGTCGAGAACTATTCTCTCCTTGATAGGAAGGGTTTCTAGTGGCACTGTGAGCTAGCTAGTGTACAGGCAAACATACACGGTCGGGGTGTCTGGAATCAGTCTGGACACCAATCCCACAGTCTCTGTTGTCTAAACACGCAGATCCTATATAGGTCTATGGGAACTACGCAACACCCTGGTGCTAAGTCAGTGGTCTGTCTCCTTGGCAAGCTTCCTGGAGTCAGTGAGCTTACAATCCACTAGGTGTTGGCAGAGCCTCGCACATATTTACTGAACATGTCCTCTCTGGCAATCAGGTTGTGCATCCCTTTGTGATCACTCACATCACTGCCCTTTACCCAACTGTCTAGTGCCTTGCAAAACAAATCTACATAATCCATCCAGGACTGGTGAGGCAGCTTCTGGTTGTCACTAAACTGCCTATACGTCTCAGGGGTGAGGCCATTCTTTCTGACAAAGGTTCCCTTCATGAGTGGATACCTCACCCTGTCTCCCTTCCCTAGGCCCAGTAATGCAACTCTCCATTCAATGGGAAAATGCTACCAAAGGCTGGCTCCCCATTTCTTCTCAGGTACCCTGTATATCTCTAAGGCAACCTCATAAGCCTCCTACCACTTGTCACTCTAACCCCCCACAACAACGGAGGCACCAGATCTTTAGGAATGTGGATGGTACACTGGGGTATCGCTGCCGCCATTGCTGCTAGCACTGGGCAGCTTTAAGGTCCAGCTATTTTACACTCCCCTCATGAGCAGCAAAGGTTTCTTCTCCAAGGCCCTGTCAACCTTAGCCTTTTTCTACTCTGCAGCCAGTTTCATTTTGGCCTGCAGCAGCTGAATGATTCTCTCAGCTTTCCTGTCCTCCAGCTCCTCTGGTGAAAGGTTGTGGGAGGACATACAGCTCCTTGCCCTGACAGGGGACCACACTCCTGTGGGCAAGTGACCCTCTTCCTTCTGCTGCTGCAGCTCAGGGCTTGTGGCCAGTCCATTTCCTCCTCTTCTTTCTCAAAGTCTACCTTCTCATCCTCAGGGTCATTCTTCCCCTGCTACTCTGGTGCAGCTTGCATTCTTTTGATCTCCTCAAATACTCTGAGGGCTATCTGGAGGTCCACTTTGGTGACATTATTTCCCACATTCAGTTTTCTCTCCTTGCCGAGCCTCTAGCTCCACCTTGCTGAGACTGTCAACTTTACTCAGATCCAACCCCATTGTATCAAGATGGATGTGAGGTAAAATTTGGAAAAAGGTAAAAATAGCTAATTCAAAAACTAAGGAGAATTTAGAAAACATAGAATCTAAGGAAAACAAGAATTCAAGAGTTATTAATGCACAGTTATTTAAAACCATTGCATAATACCATCATAAAATGTCAATCATGCATTTTAAAAATTAATGGTACTTAAGGTTAAACTATAATGGCCATAGTTGAACATTATTGATGTAACTTTTTCACAGGCATGATAAAAAAAATGTACAATACATGCATTTAATCTTACGATGTCTCTAGTGTGGCATGCAACAACAGCTTGCTGACAACATTGCACTCCCTGGCTGTTAAGGAATTGATATAATAGGAGTCTTCACTCATAGAAAAGTGCATGACATATGCAGACAATGTGCTCAATTGTTTCTTTGACTTGGTAACATCTACAGACGTTCTCATTGCCAGTGACTAGTGACTGTGCAAAGGTCTAGTGTGAGAAGACCTCTAAAGCATTTACTGTTAAATTTAAATTTCATGATGCTGGAATAACAAGAGCCCAGATATGACTGTTGCACTAAAACTTGATCAGAATTTATGACGATCCATGCTTGTAAGTGCTTTGCAAAGGCGTTCTTAATTTTGAGAAATGCCAACTTCCACATGTTGCTGTTAATATCTTTCTTAACAACTTGGAATGAAATCGGCTGCTCTCACAGATTGGTGATTTTCAAGTTCCTTGTACATTCCTGTAGGTAATCTCTGAAAGTAGACTTTTGAGTGCTAAACAATAGTTCTAACCAGAGCTAATGATCAAGCGACCCCTCCCTGGCAGCTCTTAGCTCATAACAAAGTTTTACGAAAGCACCTTGTCTTGCAAAAGGTTGCTTCTCTAGAGTAAATTCCAGACTAATCTGTGCTGGGGATGCATTAAGTGGGAGACAAAAGAACTGCCTATAGGTGCTTAAATTGAGGGCTTCTAACAGCATTGTTTTGCAACCACAGAGGCGTTTGCATTGATTTCAAATAGTGGGGAGAAGTTTAGCGATATAAAATTTCAATAGAGACTGTACAGATTGGATCCCCAAAAACTTTTGAAGTGGCTCAAAAGCTGCAATTAGGGACCATGCTTTAGTTTTCATTTGAATTTTTTAACTGGGAGACAAGGAAACCCTACTCACATGGAGCCTGGTTACTTATTGTTGCAAGGAAACAGTGGCTCATGTGGATTAATAAATAATAATCTGATATACGATACAAAATATTAATCAAAAAGAAAAAAGAGGGTTAAATGTGGCATCAGAAAGAAAAGTTTAGCCATACACATTAGAATTTTGGTGAAAAACTTTTGTTCTTTATACTCATAGTAAAATAGTTTTTTGAAAAATGAACACAGTATCACAATACATAATACACAAAACAACAATCTTAATACATGATTCTGAACAAATGTCCCAGTGAAAAAAAAATATCAACCTAAACAAAAAGGAGTGACATAAAGTGCAACATAGAAAAGGTTTCAATTTTCGATTACAAAGGAGATCATAGAAAATGAAGAAATATAATTGTCAACACTTAGTCATCGTAAGTGTCAAAGAATGATTCGCCTTTATCGTCAACGGCGTTTCGACCCTGTTCTAGATAGTGGGTCTCGTCAGGACAGTTTAATATAGGGACACCTAAAAAATAAAAATAAAAAATGAAAAATATCGTCAGAGTAAAATGCGCTCTTTTTTTCAAAAAATGGTAATGGAGCATTAGTGTGTGATCTCTCTACCTGGTCGTCAAGGATATTGCCTAACATAGATATAAGTTGTGTCACCGTGCTCAATGTGAAACAAAACTACTCACAGGGGCCCGGCCGGGTACTATAAATATAAGGATAGAAAAAATATTAGTAATAAAGAATGGATTATAAGGGTCCACGTTAATAACAGTGCACACACTTATCACTTACCCTTGTGAGGAGAAACTCACGAGGAAACAAATGCCCAAGCGTTGCTTATCCTATATTTGTAGAATGGTAGGGAAGTTTAGCGTAAAAATCAATTTGTTGGCGGGAAGCTGAAGGACGGAACCCATATACGCGAACGGCGTAATAGCTGTCGCTTTTATCGAGGAGTTCAATAGCCTGTAACGGAAAAGAAAGAAAGGGAAGGGAAAACACCTTATGTAAAAGGTTGTCCTATTATCCATTGGAAAGATTTTTTTAAAAAGGATAAAGGAAATCGTCCATACCTCTCTTAAAATCTTCCGGGTGTATAGGTCTACCGTATTATGCTACAACAGGAGAACAGCGTTCAATCTGCTTTGGTACGATCACAGTGATTGGTGGAGGAACGTCAATATTTAAACATGATTGGATCTAGGGCAGCAAATCAGAATGCCGCGTTTACAATGAAGAGACGGAAGGGAGAATCCTGTGTTGCTAAGTAACTAGGGAGACTCATTCCCATGCGTGCAGTTGAATGTCTGCAAGTCATTGTCAATAAAGTTCAAGCAAACCCATAATCTTTCTGTCCAAGTATGTGGGGACACTACCATAGCGTTTACAGTGAAGAAAGCGGAAGGGAGAATCTCATATTACTAAGTAACTGGGGCAACTTATTCCAATGCGTGTAATTAAATGTCTGCAGATCCTTGTCAATAAAGTTCAAGCGACTCTATAGTCTTTCTATCCAAGTATGCGGGGACACTACCGTATTATATAAAATAAAAAAGTAATAACAAATAAAAAAGCACATGATCAATTATACATTAAAGTGTGAAAAAATATTATTATACATTCTGAACATTTTTGAAGGCGGTTCATAATTGGTGCGTCAGTCTAGTTCTATACTCAAAACTTTCTTAATGCCTACAATTAAAAGATTTTTAACAAATCAACACTTGTTATCCATACAAAAGATCTTCATATCGATCACGCATTAATGAAAGGTCAACATATATGTCAAAGATTATTCTGAAGCAATGTTTCAATTAATCACAACAGAAAACACTGTTTGTAATATTGGTTGATGTGTCAATACAGATATGCCAACTTTTGTCTACAGCCCAAGTACAGCCAGCCAATACTAAACAAGTATTGGGAAAGCAAAAATGTCGATTTAGTACCATATATAGAATGACAAAGATCTAAATGAGAGTAGTAATGAATCCACGCCATTCTTCAGCTGAATTCAATCCTTGCGTGATAGAATTGGTACGTTCAATCCAACGATATTCTAGTCTGTGTAGTATCTTTGATAAAACTCCCCCTCTATTGGAGGCAGCCACTTTATCTATCACTTGCCAGCGGATGTCATTTGCTGTGTGGCCCTTCTCTAAGAAGTGGTTGACTAAAGGGGCATTGAGGACCAAATTTATGATCCTGCTTCGATGTTGTCCTATCCGTGCTTTCACAATCTGTTGGGTTTGTCCAATATAGGGTAACCCGCAGGGACTCAGTATACAATAAACTACATTTTTGGTATTGCAGTTTGCAAAAAAAATTAATTGCTGATCGACTTTGCCATGTTCAAATTTTTTTGTGTTAACCGTAAAATTGCAAGCCACACAATTGCTGCATTCGTAGTGCCCTTTTAAATCTGGTAAACCCCAAACTGATTCCAATGATCTCGTTACTTGTACTGGGTTTTCCATTGATGATCTAATAAGATGATCCTTTATGTTCTTTCCCGTTTTAAAGGCAAACATCGGGGCATCAATGCTAGAATCTATACTTTTGATAATGTGCCAGTTTCTTGTGATTAACCTGCGAATTGGATTCGTGTGTATACCGAAGGTGGTAACACAGATAAGTTTGTTTACTTTAGATTTCTCTTTTGGAATGAGTAATGTTTCCCTCGGGCAATACCAAGCCCTTTTTAAGGAATTTTTTACCAACTTCTTTGGATAACCCCTCAATAACAGTTTCTCTCTCAGAATATACGCCTCTTTCATATAGTCCTCTTTTTTGGTGCAGTTGCGACGCAGTCGCAAAAACTGTCCATGGGGTAGACTATCTCTTAGTGCACGCGAGTGATAACTGTTGTAGGCAAGTAGTGTATTACGCTCCGTAGGTTTTCTATGTAATGAAGTATACAATTTCCCATCATCATGTAATATGTTTAGATCTAAAAAAGCAATGCTCGATTCATGTATGGTAGATGTAAACTTCAAATGTGGCTGGACAGAATTTAAGTAGAAAACAAAAGCATTGAATTCAGAAATAGTGTCAGACCAAATCAAAAAAATATCGTCTATATACCTTTTCCAACAGGTGATCTTGGAATGGTATATATTGTCGTCATTAAGGACAAACTTGTGTTCTAGGTGATCCATAAAAATATTCGCCAGATTTGGGCCAAAAATTGCCCTCATACTGGTCCCGGAACACTGTTGGTAATTTTTACCTTCCGACACAAAATAATTGTGTGTTAGTGCAATCTGTAAGAGTGCAATGATAAAAGAAGTTGGAACGTGGTTAGGTTTAGGTCTAGCCTCTAGTAAATCCTGGATAACCTGTATACACTCTTGTTGTGGTATATTCGTGTACAATGAAGTAATGTCTAGAGTCGCTAACCAATCCTTTGTGATGTCATATGGTCTATCTTCCAGGAGATTGATCATATGCATAGAGTCTCTGACATAAGTATCTTGAAGGGGGACATAATCTTTAATAAAAAAATCTATATATTGACCGATGGGTTCAAGAACTGAACCACATCCTGACAATATAGGACGGCCTGGGGGATTAGTGATGTTTTTGTGTATTTTTGAGAGAGTATACAGAACCGGAGTTCTGGGACAACCGATGTTGAGATTTTCAAATTCTTTTTTGTTTAAAAAGCCTTCCTCTAGGCCTTCTCTTGTTATTCTTAATATCTCTTTTTTAATTCCAACAAGTGGATTCATCTCCAATTTTTTATAATGTTTTTCTTCTCCTATTTGCTTCTTGATAGTTTTCATTTGGGCTTTGTAACCATGATAGGAGTCTTTTGAGTCAATTATTACTCCAAGGTATTTGTAATCTTGCCCCTGAGATATTATGTGTTATTTGGATACCTGGGGACTGTTCTATTGGACCTTTTGCTGAACGTGAGCACATTGGTTTTATTGAAAGTTATTTCGAACTTGTTTTGTGTAGTCGCTTGATTTCTGCAAGAGTCTTTTTAGGCCACCTTTGGTTCTGCTCATTCAGACTACATCATCCGCATAGAGCATGCCAGTTGTGGTTTTTCCCTCTAATTTAGATGCATATACATTGAGCTTATCCAGTTCTATTGGGAGGTCGGCAATAAAGATATGAAATCAAATTTGATGTCAGATTATTTTTGGAATTTTTAGTTTTGCACAAATCACTGAGTGGCAATGCACAAACACAAGTACTGAATCCCACCACTGCTACTAATGCAAAATAAAATTGGGTTATTGTTTGAGGGGGTAAAAAAATCTACTCTAGCAACGACCACAATACTTGTCAGGCTGAACCACAAAAGTCCGTAAATTAACGTGGTTTAACCCTCATGTGGCTTGGCACAAAAGCAGTCAGGCTTAAATTAGAGGCACTGTGCAAAGTATTTATACAACACACAAACAGTAATAAAGTGAAAACATAACACAAGAAAAATCCCAAACCAACTAAAAAAAATAGAATACATTTTAATAAATAAAATGACATCAAAACATATGAAATCCAATCAGTAGAACTGAAGGTATTAATTTTTAAAGTATTTAGTGAATTCGAGAGCCTAAGAGATCAAAGTGCCACCCACGGGTATGTGGTTGCATGAGACCAGGAGAAAGTCAAAAGTTGTAGCTGACAGCGATGGAGTCCAGCTCAGATACACAAGACTCTTTTATGTAATGGGCCCAACTGAAAACCCAGCAACCTGGGTTTTGAGATCCAACCAATTCAGTGCATTCATTGTCAGGCCCACTAATACAAACTTTGCAGAGTTTCTGGGGACATGACCTCAAACCAATGCATTGGTGTCCATGGCGGCATAAGGTCTGTTGTGGTGAAGTCTGTGAGGTGGGGGTGCTTTGATTAACGTTTATGACACCTTCTGCGCAGAGACAGCCAGTGCTAACTAGCTGGTTAGAATTTTAAAGCTGGATAGATGCACTGCCACTGATTACTATCGGGCTACCACCCTGCTGCCAAGGACTAGACATGGAAACTGAAGCTCCACTCCTGCTTGGGGAAGAACATGAACATCAAAGCCGAGTATTACCGATTCCCTGTTGGCAAGCCTAAGGCCCAACAAAAGTTATGCTGACATTGCCTTGCTACTGCTAAAAGCACACATGTAAGGAAGCCACTAACCAGCCTAAGGCAACTAAAAATTGAGACATAATGGTTAGTAGCCCACTCTTCACCCCACTAGGGGTCAGAAGAGGGCTTCTCCAAGAAACCAACATCTTCAAGTTCAGGTGAGCTAAGTGGTGGCTCTTCCTGGTGGGCACACTCCTTCCCTGAAAGCTCTTAAGAAGCCCTTAAGACGTACAGGAATGGCTGTAAGGCGTGCCTTTGTCACGGGGTCTCACCTTCACTTTGTTTCTGTTGATCAATCAGCTGCCTGTCCCTCTAATCACATCACAATGTTGGTCCCTCAATTGTGGAGCAGCTAACCAGGAAATAGAAATGTATTAGTTAGTCTGACCCATAAATTGCCCCACTACCGACTACAAAATTAAAGATACCAGCACTCCCTGTAGTATTTTCTTTCTCAAAGCCATAGTGGGATATTTCAGCAGTTGTTTACAAAAAACAGGCAAGGATCCATAGAACCACTGGTACTGACACAGAGAGCTGTGGAGTCAGTAGACTGGCTGGGCCAATAAGACACTACACATTAAGGCCCTAATTACCAGTAGGGCAGAGTGTTGCACACAGGTGGGATTACAACTGGCCAGGTGTTCCCACATCTGGATT
This sequence comes from Triturus cristatus, assembly GCF_964204655.1. NCBI lineage: Eukaryota > Metazoa > Chordata > Amphibia > Caudata > Salamandridae > Triturus > Triturus cristatus. The sequence continues at coordinate 926,957,107 of NC_140594.1, forward strand.
TCTCAGGTGCAGGAACACTGTGTCAGATATGTAATTGATTAAAATCTTATAAGGCTCAGGTTGTACGATCAGCGAAACCCTTGCCCAAGTCTGTCCCTCCCCCTAGGACACGGAGGACAATGATCACTTACCCCTTTAGCCCATAGAATCCCCGCATGCCACTGGCCCCTTACCATCACCTGTCCCATTTACCATCTGTTCGGAGCAGGCCATAAGTGAGCGCATTCAGTTTGTCTGCATGGAATAGGGAATACTCTGTATATTTTATTATCTGTGCCAGTACAAACACAAAGACCACTCTTACACAGATCAAGCCTGGTCCTCCTCCAATAAGAGCAGACCAGCACAAACTGCTAGACCACACCCCCTGTGAATGGAAACAAAAGCAACACTGCACTGCCCCAGCCTGGTTTCAGTCTTTTCACAATGGACAGAGTATCTTGAGTAGCCATGTTTGGACACACCATTGCGCTTAGGGCATCTCACTTAGAACAAAAAAATGTGATTGATGGAATGCTTGGATTAATTTCAGACAGTGGTATTTACTCCAGGCTTTGCTACAATCTGTTTTTTTTAGGGATTTTTTTGGGTCACTGTGCCACTAGAGACTGCTCTGGTATCTGCAAATCAACCATTAATGAGATATATTTGTTTTAAATTACTATCAATTATTTTTAGGCATGTATTTTTGATTTATCAGTTTATTTTGTAGCATTTATTTAATTTTCAGGGCGTTTCAAATACCAATCAAGAATCCTAAATATACTTTAAATTGTGGGCAGTTTCTAAACTTTGAACATCACAAATACTTTTAATAAACAAGTTTGCTTCCACGCTGAAGAACTGTAATTTTATTCTCCAATTTAGATATGTAATTATATTCCTCTTCCCTATTTTACAGTTCAAAAAGGAAGGAAGTCACGGTGTCATCCTATTTCTGTATAGTTTGCTTTTGTCTCGAACATTTGCAAGGTAAATGTTTAGCTGCTTAGATTTTGGTATTTATTTTTCATCATAACAAAAATGTAATTGTAATGTATATTTTACTATGACTTAAAACAGTAAAGTGTTTCACACATACCGAGTGAAAGGATATGATGCAATATAGAAGGGCTGTGAACACCCCCACTTTATTATTAAGGGCAATACTTAGAGGTTTGGAATGGGACAACCAACAAAAATTGGGGACTCTCCTAACTGGGACCCTCTTTTCTCCACCACCTCATTTGGAAGTTGGAGTTGGTTGTTCTTCGGATGTCAGATCCAATGTTGGCTCATAAGCTATTGAAGTCATGTCAGGAATATTTTGCCCTGATTGCCACCCGCACACCTTTGCTGGACAGGAACAAACTTTGTCCTTTGATTTTCTTTGGCCCATCATCCCTTTATGGCATCACAGGTGTGCCAGCATCCTCTTGATGTGCTGAGGCCGCCCCCAAAGGGGGCCTCGAGGGCCAGTGCCAAAACAGACGCCAGAGCCCTGTAAGGAGCTCGTTTTTATCGCCTAGAAGCACCCTGAGGCGAAGGGGGCACTGCCCGCGGGGCAAACTCATGCCAGAGAGGCGCTGGTTCACCTGGCCAATGGAGGGGCCAGGTGATGTTCGAATCCCCCAATCAGGTACACCCCCGAGATCGGTGGGAAGATGGAAAAGGGGGGATATAAGGCACTGCCCCACATACAACAGCTCACTACAGAATTTTGGAGCTGGGAAGCGGCGCAGAAGATTTTACGACACCCGCACTGTGCCCATTCCAGGATGGCATGCAATTCTTATATATATGTATTACCGAAAGACAGCCAACACTTGCATAGTTTTGTGGTCATTGTTGGCCGCAGTTTATTACCTTTGCATATCTATCTACACATTCTGCACTTCCCCTGGACATAATTTTTAAATCATCATCATGAACCATAATAAATTGGGGTGTAATACATCCTTTTGTTGCTCATCATAAATCACGTGTCATAAATCATTGGTGTATCGTAAATCATTATGTGTTGACAGGCATCCTCTTGATTTGCTGAAACTGGTTTGATCTTACTGAAGGAAGCAGTTGTACAAAAAAAGCAGCTGCACCAGCAGCAAATCCAGTATTTGGTCGGTGGCTGCCTCTGGGTCACTGCTGGTTTATTCACTTGGCAGCTCACCTGTCAAGCTCTAAATGAGGTTGTAAGCTATCCTAGTCACCTCCTTGGAAGAAACACATTCATAGTCAATGAATCTTGAATTATTTTGAATTGTGATGCCGAACTCAAAAACAGAACTGTAGTCTCAATCAAGGTTATAGCAGCAACTTGCATGCTAAATCCTCTTAATATAAAGCATTTCACTTTCAGTGCTTATCAATAAATGTATGTAAAAGTGCTTTAAAGAGGCCATAGCCCATTGACAAAATCGATGATTTTAAATATCTGGGTTTAAATATGATAGAGATAATATACATAAATTATCAATAAGCAAACGTTTGATCTTTGAAGATATTCAAAAACTGCAAAAGGGTGCGTTCTACATCTTTCCTGAAGGGGTTAATGGGTGCAATTAAGATGTCTTGTTTTCCTTAGATTTGATCACATTTCGATGTTTTACCAATAAACTACATGTGCAGTATATACATAACTTTCAGCAAATATTTATGTGAAAAAACAAAAATGCCAAAATACAATTTTCTACATTTAGAATGAGTACAAAATGAGGTGATTTGGGTATCAAAATTTGAGCATGTATCAATTATTTTGAATACATTGCCAATTAGGTTTGCTTAAACCTTTCAACAATGCATCACTAAATGAGCAGTGATGGATAGATCAAGTTCGGGTCACTGGCAAAAAAAAAGCTTTTATTGTGGAAATTTAAAGTGAAAAGTATTTTTGAGGATTGGATTCTAGATTTGATTTCTGTAAAAATAAAACAGAAATAAAAGCGATGTTTAGTTATCTGTCTATGAATTGTGCATGAGATATGCAGTGGAAGTCTTTGTATTGTTGGTTGTTTTTCCTTCCTGCTTTTATTTGTCTTTGTTTGTGCATTGTTTGCTCCTGTGCCTTTTTATAAGAATAATCAGATATTTCATGTTTCTAATAGTGTTAAATATTGCAAATAAAAAGATAACAGTAGTCTGTTATTGATGAGTTTATATATAAAAAATGGTGAGTTGATGCTGTTTTAATATGTAAATGATAATGACATAACATATTTACAAAACAAAAAATGTACTTACATACAGGTTGGCCTCTTTTAAACAGTTTTGGTTCATGAGCATGTAGCTAGCTTTCGTTCCCCAATAACTGTTTTGAATTTACTCGTTAGGCTCCACAAGGACATGGATTTCACAACATCTCATCTCTTAAAATTCAGCCTCGGAAATCTGATTTGTAGACAGGTGAGCATACTGAGGGATCTACCCAATTGTTGATTGTGTTTCCATATGAACATAACAATGGTTTTGTCACACAACAATGTCAGAGAAGGGGCTACAAATTAGGAAAAATGGTTCAGGATTTATATAGGTTAAAAGTGAAATGTTTGGGCATCTATTTAGTCACTGTGCCATTGCTGACATTTTTAAATGTTGATGAATTGCAATTAAGAGCTTTTGGTTTTGAAATAACGCAGTATGAGTGTTTATTAAAGTGTGGCTTCTATCTCTTTGTCTGATATTATAAACTTTAGCATGGTGCCAGAGACGCGCACAACACCAGACTCGAGACAGGTAACTGTACATCATATAGGCACACAATACATGTTTCCCAGTAATCCTGATGGAAATATGAAAAATTGGCCCAAAGTGGATTAAAAGATGTATGGTAAACTAGTTCTTTTTGGGATTTTCCCTCAACACATTTCACCTATTAAAAGAGGTAGACATTGTCTGAGCAAAAATTCACAGAATAATGTGCAAGCCTCCAGAAAACAACGCACAAACACCAATCTCCTTGATTACTGTCCTATTTGAGTGAGAAAGCTTGAAATAGTGTGGTAATACTGTAATCAGAAATTACTATATTCATCAACATTTTAAATTTAATTTGCAGTATTGCTGCATTGTTTTTCTGGCATAGCTCATAATGAGGGTTATAGTCCAGTACAAGTACTGTCTCTGGAGATTCTTGAAATAAGTATTCCTTACGTCTGAAAAAAAAGTTGTGTGAATCGGCCTCCCTAATTCTGTTTTTACAAGGTCAGATGGAGCAGAATATAAAATGCGACCATCGATTACCACTCGGAAATAACTTATGGCCTTTATTAGAGATCAGTAAACTTAGCTCATTTTCCAAACATTTGTAACAAGCATTGGGCATCAAACTCAGCCTTCATATTTTGCAATAGGTATATTGTACTTTCATAAGAAAATTCTCAAAACTAAGAGGATTTTTTAAATATCTATCTACTACAGGTAGATCTTTATGTTTGTGTTTTTTTTATTTATGAAGCTCTAAAAACGGCAAATGTGTCATGTGAAGCTGGACATTAAATGTGTATTTATCACAAACTCTGCTCTGCTTCCATCATATTTGTCAATGATTGTAAATTAATTTCACCAGTATGTCCTTTCCAATATTTTCCAATAGCGTGGTAGACACACTCCAATTGGTTCATAATTATTTGGATTGCTTATAGTATTAAACAGTACACATGCCCCTTGCTTTAAAGACACTCCAGTTGTGCTCCCTTTGGTACTTGGGTCTTTAGACTTTTCTCTACACAGTTCAATAAAGAAGATCTTCTCTTTTTTTTTATTTCAGTAGTTTTTTATTAAAACTTTTGTTTTTTTCCCCCACAAAATCTGACAAAAAAAAACATATAACATATCACATTCATATAACATATAACATGCTTTCTGCATCGCTTGTTGTTACAGGGCTGCCCACGTTGGCTATGTAAGTTGTGTTATAATTTGCCTGTTTTGGCTGCCCCCACCCACTGTCCTCATATGGGTCATGGAAAACACAGAGAGGGACAGGGAAAAAGGAGCAGAGCAGAGAGAGAGAAGAGGCATCTCATAAAGGGAGAAATTAGCGTGTTTGCTATTATCTAATGTGGGTTGCTATCTGGGTAGTTATACTAGGCCTTTTTAGGGCTGGTCATTCGGGTCTAGGTACTTGTCCAGAGAAGCCCACATTTTCCTGTCGGGCTGTTTCCACGGTGAGTCTTGCAGGGCCACTGTATCCGCTCCCCTGAGGTATGTCACCCAGTTGAACCATCCCTTAAACGTTGCCTTGGGGGTGTCTTTCCATTTACTGAGTACCATTTTAACTCCTGCTGTGAGCAGGAGATCGAGTAGGTCTCTGTCTTGTTGAGAATCTGTGTCTGTCCTAATAAAGACAGTCACCAGGGTGGCGAACTCCGTTTTAAGAGAAACACCTAGCATGTTATTTAAAAAGGCGAAGATCTTCTACCACAGTGGTTCCCAAACTGGGGTCCGCGGACCCCCAGGGGTCCGTGACACATTCCCAGGGGGTCCGCAGGCAGCAGTTTTAAAAGCACTGCATAGTTCCTTGTATAATCATCAGTTTTTGGGCAGCAATAAAAGTGTCAAGATAACTCAGGTGATTAATGTACCTGCTGGAGAGAGATGGGGGTTTTGTCCAGTGGCAGCTTTGACTCATTTAAGGAAGTGCAGATGGTTATTATGCCTGCTGCAAAGAATGTCTACCTTGCATTTTTTTAAAGCAGTATTTTGTTTTGTGCATAGCTCAGTGGGTTCCTGCGTTTGCCATAGAGTTTCTTTTGTTATTGTGCAGTTCACAAGATTCAATCATAATCTAGCACAATGAGCTAAGAACTGCCATTAAAGAGCTGCATGCAAACTGCATGGTACAAGTTATGCTTTATCCCAGTCTTTCATTATTCCGATGCTGCTAAAAAGGTTTGTTTGGGTAGAAATAAATAATTGTTATTATAGTCGATGCTAACCCCTGTGTTATGTTCTGAAACCTGACTTTGTGCTTCTCTAGACCAAACACTCTTAAAAAATGCCTACCAGTATGGATGACATGTGAATCCTACACCTTATAGTCCTCTTTGAATTATGTCACATTTTCTATTCACTGATTCACACACGTATGATTCATTGTCACTGTATGTGTGATGTAAAGTGCTCTGAAACCCTACAGTGGTATGAAAGGTGCTATAAAATAAATTAAATATTTGTGACAGTGGAGCTATGGAGAGATGAGAGGCACTGTTGGAGGGGTAGTAGTGAGGGAATTATTGAAGATTGTCATTCATTGAAGATTGCCAAAAGATTGTTGTATGCTGGTGCATAGTAAAGTCGTTATATACTATGCTTTAAAAGCGAATACAATTTAATATATAATGACAAATGTGTTGTAAAATGCACCATTTCCCCCCCAAAGTCCCCTTTGTAGTGGTCAGGCTCACATGCTGTGCACTATACAGAGACTCGTGTGACAAGCAGCTTTAGGTTTCCAGTCCCGCTTTGGCAGGAGCAGGAGCCTCGGGCAGCAAATGAAACCAAACAATGAAAAGTTAGTTGCGAGATGCAGTACCAAGATTCCCATTAAAATTTTTAGATTTTGCAAATATTGTTAATATGAAAATGCTTAAATATTTAGTAATTCAAGTCTAGTCTTTGTTTGGTGTGCACACGTGTGTTATTTTTTGGGAATTGCAGTTTTAATGTTTGGCATTTAAATCATACAAACTGCTTTGGGGTCCCTGGCTTCCAGTAGTGACTCAATGGGGGTCCTCAGGAGTGAAAAGTTTGGGAACCACTGTTCTACCAGAATGCCTTAACTTTGGGGCAGTAATATATGAGATGGGCCAGGTCCCCTTTTCCATTATTACAATTCCAGCATTGGTCATTGGTGTTCAGTCCCAGGGTCGCCAGGCGCGCTGGGGTCCAGTAGATTTTATGTAGTGTCCAGAACTTTGTCTGAGCTAGGGATATTTTATTTTGTGTGGGGGAGGACCATAGCGTCTGGGTCTCATTTTCGCTTACTGTGTCTCCGAGCTGGGTCTCCCAGTATTTGTGTGTCTTTTCGTTAATTTTGGTTGAGCTGAAGCTTAGGAGTCTATAAAGGTGCGATACCTGGTGGCCTAATTTATTGAGGTTGGTCATATATTGGATGATTGACGGCTTGTTGGCGGAAAGTCTCGCTTTGGTCAGTGCTGTTTTGATTTTTTGAAAATTAGACAGTTCTATGTCTGGTAAATTGTGTTTGATTTTTAGCATATTGAAAGTGATGGGACTCCCACCTTCTTCAAGTTGTTTAGGGTGTGAAATCCCTGTTTTCCTCCATGAGCCCATCGAGAGCGGCTTACCCCTGTATTTTATCTTAGCGTTTGCCCACAGAGTTTCCCATCTCGAGTGTTTTATGCTGTGTTCCATCCTCTGGTCTACCTTCAGTAGGGCGTTTCTGGTATTTTTGAGTATTGGGTTTGTTGTTTGTGTATGTTTATTGGCTGTTAACAGGGCTAAGGGTTCAAGGTTGTTTAGTATGGCTTTCTCCAATCTTAGCCATACTGGAGTGTACTCCTGGTCGGGCAGGATCCAATAACTCCCCTGTTTTGCCAAGAAGGCCGTTTGGAAGATTTTAAAATCCGCCAGGTTTAAACCCCCCAGTTTTTTTCCCAGTCTTAGTTTTTTAAGGCTTATCCTTGCTTTTTTGTCTCGCCAGATTAAATTATTCAGCAGCTTATCTATTTTGCGATGGAAGTCGTCTGTGAGTATTAGAGGGAGCATATTTCCCAGGTAGTTGACCATTAGAGTGACCATCATCTTTACTGTTTCTATCCTTCCCCACCAAGTAATGAATTTGGGTGACCAGCCCTCCAACAGCGTCTTTATCTTGTCCAGCATTAGTTTTTCATTTTGTTCCAGTGTGTTTTTGAGGTCATTTCCAAAGTATATACCCATGTATTTTACGAAACTAGTTTGCCAGGCAAGGCCTGAGTCTCCCAGTATGTCTTTTGTGGTATGTATATTGAGTGGTTTGCATTCTGACTAGTCCTTATTGAGTTTATAGCCAGAGAGGGCCGAGTACCTGTCTATGGAGTCCATGAGGGCCGTGATAGAGGATTTAAGGCTTTCTGTGACAACGAGAATGTCATCCGCGTATGCGGCTAGTTTGATTGTGACCTCATTGATGGTGACCCCTTTCATCTCTTCATTGGCCTCTATATCCTTAATCAGAGGCTCTAGAGCTAGTAGGAACATAAAGGGAGACAGGGGACAACCTTGCCTTGTCCCTCACTGCAAGGTGAAGGGTTCAGAGACTGCCCCATTGACCACGATACGAGCAGTGGGCTTTTCGTATAGTGCCATTCTTTCCGCATGAATGAGTTCCCCAGGTTGAAGGTCTGCATGCACTGTTCTAGGAAGTGCCACGATACCCTATCAAAAGCCTTCTCTGCGTCTAATGTAATGGTCACCGCTGGTTTGGCGGACTTGACGGCACTATCTAGTATATGGCACAGGAGTCTAGTGTTATCGTGTGACATGCGTGTCTTGAGAAAACCAACTTGTGTGTTACTTATCAATTGAGGAAGAACCTTATTAAGCCTTGATGCCAGGATTTTTGCATATATATTGCAATCAACGTTAATCAGAGAGATAGGCCTGTAATTTTGGGGCATTTGGGTGTTTTTGCCTTCCTTGGGGATAACTATAATATTAGCTTCGGACATGGTATGTGAGACCATCCCCGCCCCTTCGCAGTATTAAATAAATTTTTCGTAGTGGGTTGTAAGTGAGTTAAGAAAGTCTTATAAAAGATGGCTGTGTATCCATCTGGCCCAGGTGCCTTGTTAGCTTTAAGGGACTTGATTGCCGTCTCAATTTCAGTTGAGCTTATCTCCCTTCCTAAGGTGTGTGCTTCCTCTGAAGTTACCTTTGGGAGGTTTAGTCTGTTTAGGCACTCGGTACACCCATTTTCGTCCAGCGTTTGGTCTTTTTTATAGAGGTCTTGATAGAATTTGCTAAATGTCCATAGTATTTCTTTATGTCTTGTGTGTGTGATTGATGAGATGGTATGCTGTCTTTGTTTATGTTTTAGGTAAGAGGCCAGGAGCTTCCCCGCTTTGTTAGCCTCGCATAGGTTTATTGCTCTAAATTTGTTTATCCACATACCAGCTGTTTCGCTCAAAATTCTGTTGAATTCATATTTCTTTTTTGTGAGTTCTGTAAGTGCATCTACGTACTTTGAGTCTGAGATTTGAGTTGCCTCTAATCTTTGGATATCCTTCTCCAGTTGTCCCAACTGTGCCTTCGCATTTGTCCATAATTGTCCCTCTAACTGTGGCTTTTAATGCGTCCCACATGGTTTTAAGATCGGTGCTTGCCGTGTCATTAAAGCTAACATACTCCTCACTGGCCTCCTCTATTTTGATTCTGTTGGTTTGATCTGACAAGACATCACTGTTGAATCTCCACCTTCCTGGGTGATTCTCATTGTGCCGCCCGCACAGGAGTAGGCTAATGCAGGAATGGTCTGAGACAGTTCTTGTGGCTATGTCTGTGTGTTCTATTAAGTGGGTGTGTGTTCCTGTGATCAGTATGCAATCTATTCTGCTGTATGAATTGTGTGGATTGAAATTAAAAGTGTAATCTCTTGTGTCCGGGTGTTGTAGCCGCCATGTGTCTATAAGATTAAACCTGGTACATAACTTTTTTAGTATGTTGTGTGCGCCTGGAGGCAATGAGTGGCACTGTGACTATATGTGTCTGCAGTGTAGTCTAATGCCATATTGAAGTCCCCTGCCATCACCATTAGGTCATTTTGTGGGAGTGCCTCCAACCTTTTAGAGATGCCCGCCCAGAAATCGGAGTCATCAGTGTTTGGCCCGTATATGTTGAATACATGGATATTTTCTTCCCCCCTTTTCAAATGCGTCAGCTGTATTCTCCTTTCATCATCGCTATGTTGGTCTTCTATATTAATTTTGGAGTTCTTATTTATCAGAGTGATCACACCCCGTTTCTTTCCTATGGCTGGAGAGCAGGCCATCTGTCCAACCCAACTCGCCCTAATCCGTTCTGCATCGTCAATGGATAATCTGGTCTCCTGTAGAAGGAAGATAACTGCTTTAGTTTTAGCTAGGTAGTCTAGTATTGTTTTTCTTTTAACTGGGTGGTTGAGACCTTTAACATTTAGGGAGACTATCTTTAAGTTGGACGTTAGTGTTTTCGTATTGTCTATTGCCATTTTGTTATGCTAGGTTTTGGTTGTTTAGCCAAAATCATTTTTCCCTTACTGTATGTTATTGTCTGTGGCGCTGGAAGTGCTTTTCTTATGCTTAAATTGCAGGTTTACAGGTTTGAAATACCGCTGTGCTTCTTCCCTGGCTGTAATGGCGGCTCGCACTGTTCGTTTACTTTCGTTTTGTGCTTACGGCAATTTTCAGGGCTTGCATTGTCAGTAGCTACCGTAGGTCTTCCCCACTCTTGTGGAAGAGCTAGTTTTTACAAAGCTGATCAAGCGCGCCCTCTCATCTGCAGCCTTCCAAGAGAATTCTCTTTCCACCTTCAGCTGGCTCTTTTCACACCGAGTTGTTTACCCGATAGTCATACCTAAGATGGCGGCCCCCTTTGGTTGTTTCAGTTTCGTTATAACAATGAGCGAGTATCTTCACCCACTAGAGTCTCCTGCTATTGTTATTGATGCTGCGGTGATCTCCACGGGAGGTCTCCAGCACTAACCTTTCGAAAGTTTGCTGCTGGTCCTCCGGTGTTCATTTTTTTTGGGCACAATCAGCAGCAGGTCTGGTAGCGGTGGAGGGTCTCACTCGCGGGCACCATCTTGGTTTCTATCGCTTGCTCCGGGAGATCCTCTTTTCCGAACTTTTTCTCCCTTTCGCTGTTGGGGCTGGGATCGCTAGACCGGGTCACTTTCTTCCTTGGTATCTCCGCTGTCTTTCGGTGTGCTCTTTTCCTTAAACTGAACTGCTTTCGCGTGTCTTTTTGTTGCTCACTTCCAGGGTTGGCGGAGCACTGGATTCAGGCGTCTAATGCCATTGCCCTCCAAGCCAAGCACCACTAAGAAGATCTTCTCAACATAATTTATTTGAAAGTCATGGTGATTCTGTGCTGTCCCTAGAGTGATCACCTCACCCAGGTCATTATGGACACTGTCTCCAGTCTTGAACTTTTTACCTACAAATCATTGTTTTCAGGTGTGTTTGTATAATTAATGGAGCAAAACAATGCTACAATATCCAGACTGCATTAGGCTATCATACAAAACTTACAGGGCTAGAAACTGTGTCCTCAATTACTTAGAAAGCGCCTGTCACCCTAGCTGCCTCTGTAAGTCAGGCACATCATATTCAGCAAATTACGAATCTGACTATTTTAGGAGGCCAAAGCCAATGTAAAGGTCTTCTACCTGCTTGGTAACTTAATTCAGTCTTCCTGTTTCCTCTCTTGTGAAGAAATGTGAAGTTTTCGAATGTTTTATCACAACTTTTTCAGACTACAGTACTAGTTGAGCTGGTTTATTCCAAACAATGTGTATCTGTTAGACAAGAATATCCAGAATTCCAATGGTGGTATATTTTTATAGTCCTAGCAGAAGAATTACATACATCAATCATTTGTGTTGGAAGTAGTAAGGAGGCAAAATTAACTATGGTACCTTTGTTCAATGTGGACCAGAAAGCTATTGCTAATCAAATGCTATCTATTGCTGAAACTAGACCTCAAAGTTGTTTATTCACAAAGAGCAGGGAAGTAATCATTGGACCAGTACAAACTCAATGGATATCGGCTATATCAATTCTTTCAGAGATGATGGTTATCAAGGTCAAGATGTGGTATGGAAAATTGAGGGCCTTTGTATTGATGTGCTTCTGCACTGTACCACCACTGGTTTAATTGGGGACTTGATTTTAACTCTGCTGTAATACCAGAATGGTATACACATTTCATACTGAATGCCTATTTTTCCAACTCACTTTCCCCAGCAAGGGTAATGTGTTCTATGTATTACAAATATACTGCTTTAAATTGAACACTCATTATCTTCCTTTCAGGCTTTATTAAATCTCATTCTAACAGGACGAGCAAGTCCAAATGTTTTCAATGGCGATCAGGATTTTGACAATGAAGGTGTGGAACAAACACCTCTCCATGGAGTGCTTGTTCGAAGTGACGTTGGGTATTTGCAGTGGAGCAGAGAGGAAGTGGAGCAAGACAGACCTCCACAGGTGAGAGATGGATGCCCTGTGTTGCAGTATTTCTGACTAGATATGTCTGTATTGCACTTTTTAAAAGAATATAGGGTAGCACAGAGAGCTTGGTCACTTAATCATCAGGACAAGGTTCAAACACAGGCACAGTCAACTAAACTGTCTATTCCTTTAACGTTTAGAAAATAGCCCAAACTAAGGAATGATAGCATGCACTGTGTAGACCAGCAGTGTCCATTGAAGGCCAAGGGTGGGCTAATTCAATGGCAGATGTTCAGGATATCCACTTGTGATAAATGTATGTGTGATGGGTCCTTTTTTGAAAACAGATTGTGCTAGTTTTATCAGTATACAGTACAGAAAGCATTACTCAGCAAATTCATCACAGAAGTTTAATAAATATATATATATATATATATTTAAATTTGAAGAGAGAAACAAAATGCCAGAATAGTTGAATTTTACTGTACTGCACAATAAGAGAATTTGTGAATGTAGCAGTGGTAATAAAACGAGAAGTCGTTCTACCCTACCACAGCTCTCCACCAGAACAACAAAGAAATGTCTATTCTTCAATTGATAGCGACTGATCTTCATATATGCAATTCAAATTTGTTCCATGTAGTTTTAAATGAATTGATTGACCCATTGCGTTGGCATGACTATATTCAAGCCTTCTAGTTTGAACAGCCTTTTGTAAATAACGGGAAAACTAGAAGCTTAGCCTCTTTCCTTGTATGTGTTTTAGGGATCAGGCAATTAGCGTTGCAATGACTATTAATCCACACTTATCCTTACCCAGCCCAACCCTCAGTAGTGAGCATGCCAAGAAGCAGATCACACAATAATATGAGAATTATAATTATAGATGTCTTCCTTAGATTTCTCTTGGTGTGGACATACCCAGATCATACAGAACCAACTTCCTACATTGTCATTACAATATCTGGGTTATTTATCTAAAATCATGTTTTGAAATGTATGTGAATTCTCAGGAGTGTATTACTACATCCGATTTGACAAAGCTGCATACACCTAAAATTAGCACTTTGCAGACATGAAACAGCAAAACTCTGAGATTTCAAACCACATTGAAAGAACAAGCCCTTTCACCATACTAGTTGACCAGTCCGTCCATTACCCTGTGAGGTTTTGGTGAACATATGGGACAAAATACTCCCTTGGAGTACATTACACCTGCAAGTCACCAAGGAGTTTTGTGATCGTATAGAGGAGCAAGTCTGAAGGCTGAGGGGCATATTCTCAAGGAGCTATTGCCGAGTTATTGGCACCTTATCACAGCCAAAGTTGCAAAAAATGTATCGCCCCATTCACAAGCAGGTGCTAACCGCCGATATCACCACTTTTCCGGCAATAGCACCCTCAAAAAACATCGCCACGGATGACCCCGGCAACTAACGCTAATGAGATGCAGAGTTGGCGTTCCCGAGCAAAAAGCCGCAACAACACCACTCCACAACATTCTCAATGACCAGCCACATCGGCGATAAGATCACAAAACAGGCGATAAGGTGCGTTAGCAGCAGGAAACTATCACCTGCTCTGACCTGGTGTAAAGTCGGACGACAACCGGCAGCAGACAAGGGAGCACAGCCCATAGCCAAACATGAAGAACCACAGATGCCCCTGAGCAACTGAACATGCAGCCCTGAGCCCCAATAGGGCAACAACACACACCGCCACCCCCCCCCCCGACCTCACCCCCACCTTCGGACAAAGAGAATGCACATCAACCCCACAAAATCATGAACCAAACAAATCGCCAGAAGACGCACAATCACAACACCTAACATACAGGTGTGGCCAGAAAAATGGAGATCATTCATTCATATCACATAATCCAAATAAAACCTTTATTACTGATTTAAGAAAAACAACAATCTTGAAGAGGCACGGCGGGTCTTCTCTGGGCATTCTGTAAGTCACAGCCTGCAAGACAGAAATACAGATAAGAAGGTGTGTCATTCGCCCATCAAAGTACAGAGAGAGAGAGCGAAAGAGAGAGAGAGAGGGGGAGAGAGAGAAAGAGAAGGAGAGAGAAAGTGAGAGAGAGAGAGGGAGAGAGAGAGAGGGAGAGAGAGAGAAAGAGAGGGAGAGAGAAAGAGAGGGAGAGAGAAAGAGAGAGATTGAGAGGGAGAGAGAGAGAAAGAGAGGGAGAGAGAAAGAGAGGGAGAGAGAAAGAGAGAGAGAGGGAGAGAGAGAAAGAGAGGGAGAGAGAAAGAGAGAGAGAGAGGAAGAGAGAGACAAAGAGAGGGAGAGACAAATAGAGGGAGAGAGAAAGAGAAAGAGAGGGAGAGAGGGAGAGAAAGAGAGGGAGTGCCGACAATGCAGACCCAGGCCTCACTGCTCACTTGCAGCCACCGGTGAGTCTCCAACTATGTGCCGGTACACACTGTAGTCCCCCAGGTCCCTCATCTGAAACAGTTGCCAGAGACATGAATGGAAGAGTCAAAACAGTAGCACACGCCAACATCGCTTGCCCGCCCCTGCGCACACAGGCTGCTGCACCCCAGCCCCTCCCACCGCCCAGCGGAGATTGCCCGCCCCTGCGCAACCAGGCCTCACTGCTCACCTTCCGCCACTGGCGTGTCTCCAAGAGGGCCCACCACGTGCCGGTGGGAGCTCCAAGCCTGGGGCCCATGACCATGGCACCCTCCACATCATGCAGCCCCACACCGGGGGCCACCAGGTCACACACTTGATTCTGGGTCTTGATTTCACTATGGCAGAGAACATATCAGTACACCTGGCCTCATCGCAGGCTGCACTCCCGCTCAGCCCTAGAGATGCCACTAACTCTGTGAACCACGAGGCAATGCCACATGTCGGTAGGCCCGCATTGCCCGCTGGCTCAGGCCTACACTGCGGTCCAGCAGGGCTCACACTAATGCCACCATTACGGACCGCCTGAACAGCGCATCATCGCAGGCTGCACACCCGCTCAGTACTTAAGGTGCCCCTACCTCAGTGCACCAAAAGACACTGTCCCGTGGCGGTGTGCCTGTGCCTGCCGCAGTGTATCCGGTGCCACCAAGTCTGTGCACTGCAAGCCATGGACCCTTTATGATTGAGTTCCGTGGTGCGGATGCCATCATGTCACCCCCGGCACTGGGCAATGTGAGGTGGCAGGGCCCCAGGCCCTCATGCATAAATGAGGCCCACACGGAGACACCCAGTGAGAGAGTGGGAATGGTGTCCATCACATGCGCCAGGCCCTTTTTATTGACAGGGTCACATGTCCTGTGATGACGGTGCTGAATGGATGTGGTGTGGGTGTGAACCAGCCGTGAGGGAGTGGCTGTGGCATGCTGACAACTAGTGTGAGCAGCAGATCCCTACAGGGAAGCGCTGGGACATGTAGCATTGTCGTCCCCCCCTGTGAGCGTACCCCGAGTGGGCTGGCTTGGCGTATGCCAGTCCAGCGTAAGGGTGTGAACAATAACCCCGGTCTGTGGGCGTGCTTCCGTTCTGGGCTGGACAAGGAAGTAACTAATGTGTGTGTCTCCGTTCTAGTGTCGGCGCCACCTGAAACGCAATTGACAATGTGTCACCCTGTGACCCAAGTCCCACAACATGAGCAACATGGATGTAAGGGGGTATCATTGACCCTACATTCATCCATACCTCCACACTTGCAAGATCATAGACATGACACATCGGTGTGACAATGAATATTTAATGCACATTCAATGGAGTGTTGTAGCTGGAGCAGTACAGGGCCATGCAAACGCCACCTTGCAGCGTTGGCCCGTGGAGGGCCAGCCAGAGTCTTTCAGGGAATGACAGGTACATCAGAGGAGGAGGAGTTCAGTCCGCAGTCAGGTAGCTGTGTCATTGGTGACCAAACAGAATATGGCAGTCCATGTCGAGGTCCAAGGTGAGTGTCGCAGAGTGCATCATGAGACAGTGGAGGTGATGATGTACAGGGCAGAACCAAGCAGAAACAGGCCATATGGTGGAGATGCATGCTACTGCGTCCTTCTGACCACGGAGGCAGAATCCTCCACATCTTTGTCCTCTGCTGTTGCATGTGCCTCACATGTGGGTGGTGGTTTTCTGTCTCCAGCACTGTGTGGCAGTGACACCTCAGGGGCCAGAGGTGGAATGTCCGCCACACTGTGTGGCACTGACACATCAGGGGGCGGAGATGTGGATGGAGTGGAAGCAGCAGCATGCATCAGCGCCAGGCCTTGTGGCAGCAATGCCATGAGGATGGTCTTTAGGGTGTTGAGGGACCCAGCTACCTCTCGCTGGTGTGCAGCCGTGGCAGCTGCTGTTTCTGCACACTTACGCTCCCTGTCCTCCATGAGCCTCCGCATGAGTCCCAACTACTGTGCGAGCTCGCTGGAGCCACTCTGACTGGGCAGTCATTCTTGTCTCTGAGTCAGGACTCTGGCGATGTCAGCCATGGCTTGTTGGAGGGCATGGAGTGGACTGTGGGTGTCCAATAGGGACTGTGAGTGGTCCCTGATAGGACTCAGACACCCACGTATGGCGTCTTTTGTCTGCCATGCGGTCGAACCCCACCTGCACCTGTTCAGCCAGCTTCTCATGTCACCCCAACACACGGAGTTGGAAGGCCACGTGGTGGTCCTGGGAGGCAGCCATGGTGGTGGGTGCTGCCTGCTGTGTGTACTGTGCAGGGGGTGGGTTCTCCATGTAGCAGCTGGGCTGCCCTGCTCCTGGAGGTGGGGTGTGGAGGCTCTCCATGAGCTGTTGGAGGGCATCGGAGTCGAAGGTGTGGTGGTCATCTTCGTCATCAGAAAAGAGAGGTTGGGACTGCTCTGCAGGAGGTGTTTAATTTCTCTCTGCAATGTGGAGGGAAGATGCAGTTTAACATTGTGTGCACATGTATGTTTACGCATTGTACATGTTTACATTCAGACTTCATGACAGTGTACATTGTGACTGTTTGTGGAGAGCTGCCTAAATGATGTGGGACAGTGGACATTTTGAAAACTTCACGAATGTGTGTTTGTACTTGTACATTGTCAACTCACATTTTCCTGTGATGCCATATGTGATTGGCCAGTTATTGCACACAAGCGTCACCAGTTGTGTCCCCTCTTCTGTTGTGAATGTGTTGCGGATTGTAAAGTTTGAAAAACAACGGGGCCCCTGGACACAGGATGAAACCTACCAAGGAAAAAACTGTTTTGGAAAAAAGGGGGGGAGGGAGGGGGAGACGGGAGGGGAATGTATAAGCTGTATGGTTGTATCTGTTGCAGAAAGGAGCAAGGAGGGTTTTTTAATTACCCAAACCATAAAAACTAAATTGTTCCACAATGAAAAAAATATAACAGAATTATGAATTTTTCAATTTTATTTCTTTTTGTTGGTTATTTTTGATTTCTAAATTGATTTCCGAATTTTTTTCTTATATCAAAAAATATACAAAGACATATAATTGTGCCTATTTACAAAATTAGTGAGAAAAGAACAGACATTTTATACTTCTATCATTATTCTAAAAGACTCACATGTACACAATTTCTCAATATGACAAGAATACAAGGATGGGAGAATACAGTATACTCGATTCAGTTACCAGCGTGGTGATGCTGTGCTTGAATTATTCTCTTGTACTTTGAAAAGCAGACATGATATACACATGAGATTCACAGAGAAATAAACTATCAATGACGTGTGATGGGAAAACACATGGTGGAAAATCCTTGTATTCTTGTCATATTGAGAAATTGTGTACATGTGAGTCTTTTAGAATAATGATAGAAGTATAAAATGTCTGTTCTTTTCTCACTAATTTTGTAAATAGGCACAATTATATGTCTTTGTATATTTTTTGATATAAGAAAAAAATTCGGAAATCAATTTAGAAATCAAAAATAACCAACAAAAAGAAATAAAATTTAAAAATTCGTAATTCTGTTATATTTTTTTCATTGTGGAACAATTTAGTTTTTATGGTTTGGGTAATTAAAAAACCCTCCTTGCTCCTTTCTGCAACAGATACAACCATACAGCTTATACATTCCCCTCCCGTCTCCCCCTCCCTCCCCCCCCTTTTTTCCAAAACTGTGTTGCGGATTGTGCCACATCGTTGTCAATGCTGATGTGCTCTGCATGTGATGTGTGTGCCACATTTTGGGGGAGTCACCCCTGCAGCTCTGATTTGGCTGCCCCTGTTCCCTTCCATGCGGTGTGCCTCTGACGTCTGTGCTTATACAGTGCTGTGATATTGCATTCTTGGGTGCATTGGTATCTTGGTGGGAGGTGGGGGTCTGGGGCATGGTTTGTCTGCAGATGTGCTATACTTACTTGTGCATGTGTGCCGTTGTGCCCATCTTCCCCCGTCCCCCCAGTCCCTGGTTGTTAATCACCCTGTTGCTGTTGTGTTTGGTCCTGTTGAGCAGTGTCCGGTCCCCCAACTCCTGCCACCATCTCCCCACTGATGACTGTGGACACCATTTCCTCCATCTCATCCAGTTCCTCCTGTGGCGCTGGTCTCTGATCCAGCGGGTTACCAACATCAGGTACTCAACTACCATATACTCACCTGGGCCCATAAACACACTCGTTCACATAGGCTAGTACATACCGCTGGGGTCAATTTATTGTGTTAATACCTCTAAGATTAATTTATCTAGTCATTTCTTACCAAACCTCTTGATCCAATATATTTTCCTCTGGTCAATGGACGTTTTAGTTAACTAAATAGATGAAAAATTACATAGAATAAACTTTCTTTAAATAACCACAGACTCAGGAGAGTTTTAAATGTTTATCTAGTAAATTCATGTGAGCCAAGTACCAAAATACAGTTAAAACACCGTTTTCTCCAACGAGAGGAAGGGAATAAAATTTGATTAGATTAATCGTTAGATAACATTATTACAATGGCAGAACCTGAATAGGGAGGAAACCGAGAGAGTAGTACAATGACATACTACACAGAATTATAGTTACCTAGAATTGTGTGGAAACCAACCCCTTAGCCAATGAATTGGAAAGGGCCCCCTGGTACAGATCAGGCGAAAAAAGGCTCAGGACAGGATTCAGGACAGGATAAATGACCTCTTCTAGATACAATGCCTGCGTCGCACCCCTCTCTGACACTATCTTCGTCCTTGATTCTTCCGTGATCTTCTTCTATTATGTGCTTACTCAATTCTTCCGCGATGTTCTTCTAATTAAGTGGCTCAAAAGTCCTAAGTCTGGAAATGGATCTTCTTCAGTATTCTCTTAATTCTCAGACAGCATCTCGGTCTCTCAGCATTCTCCGTCTCGCTGTGTGAGTCTGACTAACTAAACAACCTCAATTATACCTTTCTAATGTTTAATATTTTTGTTTAAGCTCATTGTGCTATGTTCCCACCCCTTAATTTACTTTCTCATGCTTTATTTCCCACCCATATTCACAAGTTAATCAATACAATGTATGCAATTTTGTGTAAAGTCCTTTCCGTTTACAGGACATCATGCTGGTTCCCAGGGTATGTTGCTGTTTTCTTTTGGATGACATTCAAGGCTTTGCATCGCGGCTCTTGGGTTGTTATAACTGCGCATGTGAAATAGTCACATGGTGCACAAGCTTCGGTCCCACTCGGAGGCCCAAATACGAACTAATAGAGAGGTCAAAGAAAAAGAATATTAAAATTAAAAATAAATGATTTTGCTGTATACCACCTATCTCTACTCTACTCACATTTACTTGTATAAATCTTTCGCAGTAGCATTTTATTAAATTTGCAGGGTTTAGTTTCAGCATAAGCATGCACATTAACATGTGAGTTCCAAGCGGCCATTTTGGAAGCGATTGCGCAGCTGCAAAGATTTCCCTCCAAAGCATAGGTACGTCATTACTATGTAGATGTAGTTGACGCATGCGCAGTGAAAATTCCTGCGTTAGCAGCCATTTTAATCACACTCGGGTTACTTGTTAGTACAACATATAGGCAAGCTTCCCTTATGCTTTAAGTGTACGAATTTTATGATGCATTGTTAGTATTTACGAACATAATAATCACAGTATTACAAGTTATTTGAGAAGATTGCTGCCGAGCAAGTCCCCACTCTGATGGCATTTTATGCCATCACTAAATTCCCATCACCAAATCAGATGCTAACTTTAGCACATCTCAATTACCTCTTCAACCTTTTCATTTCCTTCCTTTTCATTTCTGTACTGTAAACCCTTCATTATTTTACATAGATTCCATTTCATTTCTTCAAGTTGTATTTCCTCATACTTTAATTTCTTAACCTGTTCATTTACTTCATACCTTTTTCTTTTCTTGCAACATTTAAACTTTGTCATTACTGCTAAGACTAATAATGTTATTCCTAAGATTGGCAGTAGTATTTGACCTATTATGCTCTTACCTATGTTAGAAAACCAGCTCCCTATTGTAGAAATACTATTTGTTACTATTTTCCATACACTGTCAACTTCCAGTGGTTTCAAATCTTCTTCCAATTTCGTAATGTTTTTAATATATATTCCAATTTCAACGCTTTTGTCAGGAATATAGGTGCAACAATGTTGCACCTTCAGCATTTTACAGACTCCGCCCTCTTTTGCCAATAATATATCAAGAGCAAGTCGATTTTGCAAAACCATAGATCTGATCGCAACCATTTCTGTATTGATCATCAAAAATCCTCCAGCAGTGTCAGTAGATAACCGATCTACTACTGTACATAGCTGACATTTTTTTTGTGAATTCAGAATTACTCCCACTGAAGGTATCAATGCACTAAAAATGTCACCTATTATTTCAGAAAAACTAGCTCTTTTTATACGTGTTAGTTCCTTTGCGTCTTCATTGCTTCCAGTGATTCTTTTCACAGGGTACACTTTTGGGAATACTATTCCAAAATAGCAGCTCCCATACCAAAGATCAGGGTTTCCTAAAATAGGCTTTATTCCCACACACTTAATGAACTCCAGGAAAAACTGGATCTGTTCCACTTTTTAATCCCCATCACCCAATAACTAAGAAATTATTTTCGCACTCACTGGAACCAATAAATACATTGTTATTCGGTATTTAATCTATGAAGGCAGATCTTCCCTTTCGTTTCAAAGTCCAAGGACATAGCAGTATGAGTCTTGCCAGTTTTATAAATTTCATCTTTCTCAGCCCATTGAGGTATCTGTGGTTTTGGTTCAGAAGCCCTTCTTTGGAAGTCCTGCCTCCTCTACTCAACTACATTCAAAAATATCTTTTCTTCTTCGTGTAATTTACATGTTAAATTTTGCTTGTGTGCTTCAGCTATATCTATTGTTTTCATAGTTGGAAAATATTCTCCCATGAACTGTGCGTCTTTAGTACTAAGAAAAGGGTTCATGCTCTTTCGCATAGGAACCTCAGAAAAAATCACATCTACATTAGAATAATAATATTGCAATCTCCCTGTTCTATAAAACAAACTTGCTAAAATACTACAAGATATTCCATAGGTTAATGGAATAAGGTGATATGTTGCACCTTCTGCTACTGATGCAAGTAATTTCATACACACGTAACAATCACTAACTTCCATAGTGTCCACGTATTGCACTAATAACTTTGTAAATACATTTAAAGCAGTGTCATTATTTGTCACAGTGTAGTGCACATCTAACTCATCTGGTGCTTCTAAATCCACTTTGTCTCTTTTTGTCTTATTCTCATCTGGTGCTTCTAATGCTACCCTATTTCTTTTAATGTTAGCTACTCTCTCATGCGTTTCTGTGTTATTTCTTTCCTTTGTAACCATCAAATAAGGGATGGCTACTGATAGCACTAACCAAATTATGAGTACTAAAAATATACCACATATGCATATTTTACAACATCTTTGTACACAATTTCATTTTTGTTTTCCAGCAGTTCTATCATCAGCCATTTTGGGCTAAGACAATTTCTCTTCTTTACTTCGAATTATTTGTGAAAATTTAAATTCTTGGGAAAAATTTCAAGTTGGTCTCACTTCTTCGACAATCTGTTCTGCATCTATTTCTTCATCACTTTCTTCGTTTAAATCTAGATTCTCCAATTCTTCAAGAATTGCATAGGTCTATTCAGGACCCTTGAACTTATTGTTCAGTAATTTTAATCTTTGACTTCTCCGTCTGGGCTTATCAGTAGATGTCCCAGACTGACTAGAAATTTTGTTTACCTGGTCAGGTTCTTCATTAATTGTCTTGAAATGATACTTTAACCTTTTCACACCACCTGGCCAGTTATCACCTCTTCTGACCCTTTTTGCTTGCACTGCACTGTCACTGTCTTCGAGAGCTCTTTTATTTTCATTAAGTTGTGGCACAATTTGGTTATCTTCATTTTCAGAATCCTTCTCTGTCTGACCCTGTCCAGGGCTTACTTCTGTAACGTCCTTTTCTGCCTGAACGTGTTCGTCTTCCCTAGTCTGGCCCTGTTCAGGTTTTATCTGGATTTTCTCTTCTTCTACCTGAACTTCTTCTTCTTTTCCTAACTGGTCCTGCTCGTGACTTACTGCACTTTGGTTTTCTGCAGCCTGAACGTGTTCTTCTAGACCAGGGGTACTCACAAACTTTCTCTTGGGGGCCAAATTTACAGTGTGGTTTGTGGCCGAGGGCTGCACCTTGGGGGCGGGGTCATTGGGGAGGGGGCGGGGCTAGAGCAACAAAAACAAACTGTGACCATGAGGTGGAACACAGGTCCCTTCAGCGGACGCCTTCGTCCACTGAGCCACCGGACCCGGCATACACATATCTCTCTCTCTCCCTCTCTCTATCTCCCTCCCTCCTCCGTCTCCCTCCCTCCTCCATCCCCCTCCATCCTCCATCTCCCTCCCTCCTCCGTCTCCCTCCGTCCTCCGTCTCCCTCCCTCCTCCGTCTCCCTCACTCTCTCCCTCCATCTCCCTCCCTCCTCCGTCTCCCTCCCTCCTCCGTCTCCCTCCCTCCGTCTCCCTCCCTCCTCCATCTTCCTCCCTCCTCCATCTCCCTCCCTCCTCCGTCTCCCTCCCTCTCTCCTTCTATCCATCTCTCTCCCTCTCTGTCTCTCTCCCTCCCTCTCTGTCTCTCTCCCTCCCTCCCCGTCTCCCTCCCTCTCCCCGTCTCCCTCTCCCTCCTCCGTCTTCCTCCGTCCTCCGTCTCCCTCCCTCCTCCGTCTCCCTCCCT
Organism: Triturus cristatus; assembly: GCF_964204655.1. Taxonomy (NCBI): domain Eukaryota; kingdom Metazoa; phylum Chordata; class Amphibia; order Caudata; family Salamandridae; genus Triturus; species Triturus cristatus. The sequence goes on from NC_140594.1 coordinate 926,980,385, forward strand.
CTCCCTCCGTCTCCCTTCCTCCTCCGTCTCCCTCCCTCCTCCGTCTCCCTCCCTCCGTCTCCCTCCCTCCTCTATCTCCCTCCCTCCTCCATCTCCCTCCCTCCTCCGTCTCCCTCCCTCTCTCCTTCTATCCGTCTCTCTGTCTCTCTCCCTCCCTCTCTGTCTCTCTCCCTCCCTGTCCGTCTCCCTCCCTCTCCCCGTCTCCCTCCCTCTCCCTCCGTCTCCCTCCATCCTCCAGCTCCCTCCGTCTCCCTCCCTCCGTCTCCCTCCCTCCTCCATCTCCCTCCCTCCTCCATCTCCCTCCCTCCTCTGTCTCCCTCCCTCTCTCCTTCTATCCGTCTCCCTCCCTCTCTGTCTCTCTCCCTCCCTCTCTCCCTCCCTCCCCGTCTCCCTCCCTCTCCCCGTCTCCCTCTTCCTCCTCCGTCTCCCTCTGTCCTCCTTCTCCCTCCCTCTCCATCTCCCTCTCTGGCTCCCTCTCCATCTGTCTCTTTGCCTCTTTGTCTGTCTCTGCCTCTATCTGTCTGTCCCTGTCTCTGCCTATCTGTCTGTGTCTGTCCCTGTCTCTGTTAGTCTCTATCTCTATCTGTCTCTGTCTGTTTCTGTCTCTCCCTACTGCCCTCTGTCACCCTCTGTCCCCTTACCCGACTCTCACACCCTGCTGTTCTCTTCTCATTCTTTGTCACCTCTCCCCCCCCACTCCCCCCTCCGCTTGTGTGGCAGCTGAGGCAGCTTCCCTTTCAGAGCACACAGACAGCCCCACCCGAGTACTTCACAGGTCTTTAAGAGACCATTTGCATGATAATGAGGCTTTGTTGTATTTCACCTCTTAGCGCCCCAGCAGCTCCACTCGGACTATCGCTTGAATCCCTGGGCCCCCACAGAGCAGAGTCTGTGTTTGCTGACACTGTTAAAAAAAATAAAAAACACCGGTACGATGTCTGAAAGGTCCGCGGGCCGCCAAGAAAGGCTTGCCGGGCTGCTGGCGGCCCGCGGGCCTTACTATGAGTACCCCTGTTCTACACCTATCTGTCCCTCCTCAGACCCATGAATGGCTGCATCCACTTCTGTCTGAGTAGATTGTTCTCTCCTTGTCTGTTCCTGCTCAGGTTCTCCAACAGCTGTATTTTCACTTTCCTGAGCTTGTTCTTCTATACCTGACTGGTCCTCAATACTCTCCTGTCTCTCTAAATGGATTTGGCTTCTCGTTCTCACATTTACTTCAGGTATATCAACCACTGATATCCAGTCATCCTGACTTATGCTCGGTTGTTCTTGATCAGCTACTTCAGGATCTTTTATTCTATGTCCTTCAGCTGTACAACCTTCTGCAGCCTCAACTGCTTGAGTCAGTTGGGGTCCTTCCTCGTCAGGTGCTGGTACTCTCTAAGTGTGGCTTGCATGAATCCAATTAGGCAAGCATGCACACTTCACTGGTGTTGTTGTAACCAATATAACCTGATGTGGTTTTTCCCAACTGGGTGCAAGGCACGACTCTCGAGTGTGATTCTTCACTTGCACCTAGTCACCGGGATTTAAATCATGTGCTTGATCCGGCTGCCTGGCAACTACGTCCTCTCCAAACTGGTGAGAGATGGAACTCACTAAATCAGCCAGTTCTTTGCAATATTCCAATACCAAATCATCAGTTATATTCAACAGTTTGTGTCCTGGTATACATGCCTGATTCATTGCTCTTCCCATGAGTATTTCATGGGGACTCAAGCCTCTATTCTTGTCAGGAATGCTTCTGAGTCCCATCAGAACAAGAGGTAAAGCATCAGGCCACTCCACATACCTTTGCCAGTCTCGTTTTTATAGTGCCATTTATTTTGTTCTACCACTCTAGAAACCTCTGGGCGATATGCACAGTGCAGTTTTTGTTCAATTTTAAATGCTTCACAGATTAGTCGAATTATTTCATTATTAAAATGAGACCCTCTATCTGATTCCAAAGTTACTGGAAAACCGAACCACGGAATCAGTTCTCTCAACAAAAGTTTGGCATCTGTTATACTGTCATTTATTCTAGTGGGGTATGCCTCCACCCACCATGAAAACAAAGAAACTATAATGAGTATGTACTTCAATCCTCTGCAAGGTGGCAATTGAATAAAGTCAATTTGTAGCCCTATAAATGGGCCTTCTGCTTTTCTAATTTTTCCCATACAGACCACTGTTTTTCTTCCTGGATTCAACTGCTGTCAAGTTAAGCATCTCTGGAATAGACTCTCTGCTACACTCCTGAACTTCAGATTAAACCAATCCTTTCTAAAGAGTCTGATTATGGCATCCCTGCCTATGTGGGTGTCTCCGTGATACATCCTAGCCATTTATAAAAGCATACAGTCTGGCATTACTGGCCTGCCATCTAGGTAAATCCATACAGGATCTTCTGACCTCTTTTTGCACCGTACTTTCACCCATTCTTCCTTTTCTTTCATCTCTGCCTCATCTTGTAGTTGTCGTATTTCTTTCCATGTTTCTAATCCTGAGAGTAACATAAATTGGCAGCTAATTCCACATGTTTCAATTTTCCTATTTATCGCCAATTTATTTCTGGCACACTAGTGGGCAACCTGGTCCGCATACCTATTACCAGCTAACACATAGTCAACTCCTGACTGATGTGCGGCACACTTGATAACTGCGACTTCTTTTGGCAATTGTATTGCTTCAAGAAGTTCTTTTACGAAATTTCCATTATTAATTGGGGATCCTGAAGACTTCAAGAAATTCCTCTGCATCCAGAGTTGGTCAAAATCATGCACAACCCAGTAACCATACTGGCGATCAGTAAAAATGGTTACTTTCCAATTTTTCCCCATTTTGCAAGCTTAAATTAAAGCTATCAATTTAGCTACTTGTGCAGATTTGTCTCCTGGCAAATAGGATGCTTCCACTATTCCAGCCAATGTCCATACAGCGTAAGCAGCACTTAGCCCTCCCTCCTCATGGCGCATACACGAGCCATCTACAAACAGCTCATGTTTGGCATTCTTCAAAGGTTCTCCCTAAATGTCTGAACGGGGCTTAGTGCAAAGTTCAGTCACATCCAAACAATCATGCTCGACTTCATCCTTCACCTCTTCTCCATGGACATCTGGTAACAAGGTGGCAGGGTACAGCACGGTACACCTGACTATTGTCACGTTTTCAGCACCTAAGATGATTCTTTCATATTTAGTCATCCGACTAGGAGTGAGATATTGAGTTTGAATTCTTGTTAAAAGAATCTCAACTGAATGTGGAACATGCACCTTTACCGGATGCCCCATTACAATTGATTCGCTTTGCTCCAGACTCATGCAGGTTGCAGCTAATGCTGTAAACAACCAGGTAAAACTGAGGCTACAGGGTCCAAAGTGGCAGAGAAGTACACCACTAGTCTTCGCATCAAACCATGTCTTTGGGTTAAAACTGAAAGTGCACAACAATTTCTTTGTCAACAGAACAGTGCGAATTATTTTGAGTATTCTGGCATACCTAGAGCTGGGGCTTCACACAAGCATTTCTGTAAATTCACAAAGGCTCCCATGCTTTCGTCATCCCACTCTATAGGATCTTTTTCTCGCTTCCTTGTCATTTGTATTAGGGGTTTGGCCAGCATTGAAAACCCTACAATCCACTGCCTACAGTATTCTACCACTCCAAGGAACATTCTTATTTCTCTCTGAGTTTGTGGCAATTTCATTTGTCTTATTATTTCTATTCTTTCTGGGATCACTTTCCTTACTCCGCGTTCTATTTGGTGTTCTTGGTATTTGCCTCCGGTTCTGCAAAACTGTAATTTTTCTGGAGACACTTTATGTCCACCATCAGCCAAATGATTCAACAAGGCAATTGAATCAGTAACACAGTCATCTCTTGTCTTAGACGTGACTAGTAAGTCGTCATTATACTGCACCAATACCGACTCTCTGGGCAATACTAATGTTTCTAGGCACTTTTTCAGTATCTGATTGAAAATTGAAGGACTTTCAGAGTACCCTTGAGGAACGCGATTCCAAACTAAAATACGGTCCTCAATTTTAAATGAGAAAAGATATTGGCTGTCTGGGTGTAATGGAATGGAGAAAAAGGCATGGCATAGATCGATTACAGTGAAACCATCCTGCCTTCCATGGTATCTCGTACAATATCACGGCCCGGTTGGGTACAACAGGGCAACAAGGTACATCAATTTTGTTAATCTTTCTTAGGTCTTGAACTATCCTATATTTTCCGCTAGGTTTCTTTATGCCAATTATAGGTGAATTACAGGGACTACTCATTATTTCTTTCAGAATGCCTTGTTCAATCATTCGATCGATTTAAGCTGCAACACCAGCTTTAACTTCTGGACTAATTTCGTATTGTCGAGTATTTGGGTACACTGCACCTTCCTTCACAGTTACTTTTACTAGGTCTACATTTGCCATTAACCCTACATCTTTTCCTGTAAAATCCCACACATCTGGATTTACTGTCGTTTTGACCTCGTCAGGTAAATCGTCTTTTGTCATCATGGAATACATCTCATCTACCTCTGTGCCTTGTTTAGCTAACATGGTTTTCTAGACTCCGTCTTCATCTGGCGTTTGAATTGCAACACCGTCCAGTGTGCAAAATATTGTGATTTTTTTTGGCATAGTAGATCTCTTCCTAATAAATTTACAGGACTGGAGTCACCCACTACGAATTTGTGCATTTCCCTGAAATTACCAATGCGTACCTCCATGGGTTCTGTAATAGGGGTTCTAATCTGTTTATTGGAAATGCCCACTACTTGGATCGCTTCTCCCGAGAGGGGTATGTTTGGAATGTCTGCTGTTCTCACTGTAGAACGGATAGCACCAGTGTCCAATAAGAAGGTAATATCTTCTCCTTCTACTTTACCATCAACATATGGACCTGACTGATCCACCGGTAAGGATGTGCCAAGTACGCACTCCTTTTCCTCCCCCCTCAGGCACCTTCATTGGTCGCTGTCATTGAAATAAGGGTCCTGTAAAAGAAATTGCGAGGTTACAGAATTTTTCTTACCACTTCCTCCTTGAAATCCGGTGTCCGCACTGTACTTGTCCTGGTTCACAAAATTTGGCATAGGGGCAGGTGGCAACTGACTCTGTAGATTTACAACCTGCTGCGGTTAACTCATTATCACCTCATTCTGCTTCTGTGGATTTAAATTTTGATTTGGGCCATTATTGTTCTGTATATTTTTAAACACTCGTTTTTCCAATGCCCCAATTTTCCGCACCCATGACAAGGAAACTTTTTCTTTGCATCTTCTCTACTCATTCCTCACTTTTGTTTCACCCCATTGTTTTCATTTTGGCCTTGCCCCTTTCCTTGATTTCCTATTTGGCTGTTTAGTTGGAGTTCCTGCTGTGTTCTGCTAATTTTACTTGGGCCCACATCACCTTTTCTTCTACTTTCTTTAATTTATTGTCAATCTCATATCCCCAATACTTTTTGTATTTGAGAATATCATCTATGGGTCTCGCTTGCCAACACAACATGTTTTGCCGAATCATGTCTCCAATTTCTGGTTTTAATCCTGTCACAAATCGATTAACAAAATTTCCCATATCTTTATCTCCAATGTTCTCAAAACCACTATACTGCTTAAATACCTGCAGTAAGCGTTCATAATAGGTATGTACGCACTCATTTCTGTCCTGGGTCGTTCTATCTATCTTTACCCAATCTGTTTCTTTTGGAGGAATTTTCCCTTTCAAGAAAGGGATCACTTGGTGATGTTTCTTCATTACCTCTTCTGAAGGGGCTCCTGTTTTCTCATCTCTCGGGTACTCATCACTAGGCCAATCCACAGTCATTTTACATTCTGTCCATAAATTAGCAGGTACCACTATGTCAAAAAAAACATCCAAATCTTTTAACAACATTTTAGAAACCTTCATAAATCTTTCAACTTGCCGATACCACTCAACTGGCTTTTCTCTAAACTTCGGGAATCATTTCTAAATGATAAAGTATCCTGTCTGGTCCATGGAACATGTTTATATCCTCCTCCAGGCACCTCTCTCATTGGACATAATCTTTCTACCTTTCCTTTCTCTTTCATCAAAAATTCAGAAGTTGTTTGATTGGCGTGTGCTTCCTCCCTTTTTCGCATCCATCTAGCTTTCCTTTTTAGCCATGTTGCCCCATTTCTGTAAAATGGTCATTAATTCTTTAACCTGTAATTTTCTCCCAGACATATTCAGATTTTCCAGGTCCTTGTCATTGAATTCTGCTCTGTATGGTTTCTGTAATACCTTAGATTTCCCTATTTCAACTCCCATTTCAGAAGCTAGGTTTGTCAATTTCTCGTGGAATATTTCTATATTTCTAGTAATACTTCTGCAAATGAACAGTAACTCTTCTACACTGTAAGTATTTAACCTGTCTAATCCCACGTTCCCAGCTATCATTTCTTCTAATTCCACTTTCCATTTGTAAATGTCTAGAATTTTCAGTGGCTGTTTTGGCTTGTCTATTCCCTGTGCCCATCTTTCTATTTCTTCTGGGGATACTATTGTGGCACTCTTGACTCCTGTAGATGTTTCTATGTGTACTTCTTTTGAACAACTAGGTGTAACTCTTCTCGGGGTTTCGTTTATCTGTCCTCTTATGGGTAAATCCATTAATGATATTACCGAATCACATTCGCTGCCTTGATCATCAATTATTATATTCTCTTTTCTGCGTTCAATTGTAGGTGTGGACATGACAGGTGGTTTGTGAATGATTGTCTTATCTCCATATAATGGAACCACCAGACCTATAGTCACTGGTAGAGTTAGGGCTTCAGGTTGGGTACTCAATTGGGGTATTTTCTGTATCAATTCCTCTCTATTCTTGTTTATTGCCTCTCTTTCTTTGTCCTGAAGTACCCTTTTGTTGGGTCATGTATAACTTGGGGAACTAATGGTGTTCCCAAAACTGGAGCACTAGGAGTAGTTCTACTCAGTCCCTCTTGGTAAGGTGGAGGGTTTTTCATTAAGATGTCCTCCAAAAAATCATCCTCCGATTCTCCACTACCTGTCATCATTAAATGTTTGGTCTTCTCTGTGCAATTGCCTCCTGACTGTTCCTCAGCCATTAATACAGGATATAATCCCTCAGCCACCATTGCTTGTCTCCATTGTTTCATCTGAGTATCTTGTGATTCAAGTGGTAGCCTAGGATAAAACTCTCTAAAGCTTCTGCTACTTCTGTATCTATCACGCTCAAATGCCTCAGTCTCCCATTCCTCTAAAGCTTCATATTGGGTTAATCTTGGTTGGGGCTCTAATTCCTTCATTCTTAATCTCAGGTTATGCAGAATTCTCCCATTAAATGTACCATGTTCTGGAAAAGCTAGTATTCCATCACTTTTTGTATATTCTATCCAATTCTCCAACCACACACAAGTATGATAGCATCTTTCCATCATCATGTATGATGCGGGCGTTTTCGGGGGAGGGATAAGAATACCCCCTCTAGTCTTAACAGGTTCATCCTTCTTAAAATAATTTTTTATTTTCTGCATAAATTGCATCTTTCTTTTTCCTCCATACATTTTAGATGCTGATCCTTTTATATATTGTTCTCTGGCAAACCCTAAATACCTTCTGTCTGGGTGATTCCCTATTAATGTTGGATCGTGTTTCCACATACAAAACCCACTGTCGATTATTATTGTAACTTCTATGTTTCTAGCCAATCAGAGGTTGTTTTTACTTTAATGCTTGACCAATACCAGCACGGCTTCTATTCTTTCGACCAATCAATTTGTTTCCATGCTACACGTTTTGTCAATACTTGCGTGGCTTTTCTGTGACGTGAGAATCACTCCTTACTACTGACCCCTCCTTTACAAATTTGCGTCAGTCACACGCCCGCTGTTCCAACCAATCCCAGCGCGGCCCTCTGGATGTCAGTGCAGCACCCGCAGCTGACCCCTTCTTTATCAGGTAACACGAAAACTTATTTTCTTTCGATTTTCATACAAAATTCATTGATTGACAACATAGAAACATTTGCCACTCTGTTTGCTCCGCTAAAATCAGAAAGTCAATTTTCTTTTACTGCGAGTAAACCTTTCCACTTACCCGCCACACACTATGAGTAAAACTCTTCCGCTTACTCCTCACTCAAGCGCCGACGAACCTGCTACTCCTTCGGTATTACCCTTTCTAGGTGATATAAGACCAAAGTTTCACCAGCGAACTCTTTGCTATCAATTACTCTCACTTTTATACAAAAAAATCCCTAAAACAGCACTGTCAATCTTGCATAACCCTACAGTGCTCTTTTGAGCAAACGAGCAACTTCACTGCAGTGTGGTTTCCACTCACCACCTGCTATTCCAATAATCCCTGGAATTTCCAGACAACATAAAACAAATACAAACGGGTTTGTTAATACATAATCAATAATACCAATTCAAAACTTTTTCACCTAACTAGTTAATAAAATAAACCATAACTCTGCTACCAGAAAAACTGACCCAGGGGGTTCCGAACCTCAGGTACTCAAATACCATTTACTCACCTGGGCCCATAAACACACAATCATTCATATAGGCTGGTAGATACCGCTGGGGTCAATTTATTGTGCTAATACCTGTAAAATGAATGTATCTAGTCATTTCTTACCAAACCTCTTGATCCAATATATTTTCCTCTGGTCAATGGACCTTTTAGTTAACTAAATAGATGAAAAATTAAATAGAATAAACTTTCTTTAAATAACCACAGACTCTGGAGAGTTTTAAATGTTTATCTAGTAAATTCATGTGAGCCAAGTACCAAAATACAGTTAGAACACCGTTTTCTCCAAAGAGAGGAAGGGAATAGAATTTGATTAAAATAATCGTTAAACAACATTATTACGATGACAGAACCTGAATAGGGAGGAAACCAAGAAAGCAGTACAATGACATACTACACAGAATTATAGTTACCTAGAATGGTGTGGAAACCAATCCCTTCTCCAAGGAATTGGAAAGGGCCCTCTGGGACAGATCAGGCGACAAAAGGCTCAGGACAGGATTCAGGACAGGATAGATGGCCTCTTCTAGATACAACGCCAGCGTTGCACCCCTCTCTGACACTATCTTCCTCCTCGATTCTTCCGCGATCTTCTTCTATTTTGTGCCACCTCAATTCTTCCGTGATGTTCCTCTAATTAATTGGCTCAAAAGTCCTAAGTCTGGAAATGGATCTTCATCAGTATTCTCTTAATTATCAGACAGCATCTCGGTCTCTCAGCATTCTCCGTCTTGCTGTGTGAGTCTGACTAACTAAACTACCTCAATTATATCAATCAATCAATCAATCAAAGCTTTTATATAGCGCACTACTCACCCAGAGGGTCTCAAGGCGCTAGGGGAGGGGGGTCCGCTACTGCTCGAACAGCCAGGTCTTGAGTTGCTTCCTGAAGGTGAGGTGGTCCTGGGTCAGGCAGAGGTGGGTCGGGAGGGAGTTCCACGTCCTGGCGGCGAGGAAGGAGAAGGACCGTCCCCCTGTGGTGGCTCTTCGGATGCGGGGGACGGTGGCGAGGGCGTGGCCGGTCGATCGAAGCTGGCGTTTGGGAGCGTAGAAGTTGAGGCGGCTGTTGAGGTATCCTGGGCCTTGGTTGTGTAGGGCTTTGTGTGCGTGGGTGAGGAGACGGAAGGTGATTCTCTTGGTGACCGGGAGCCAGTGCAGGTCTCTCAGGTGTCCGGAGATGTGGCTGCGACGGGGGATGTCCAGGATGAGTCGTGCTGAGGCGTTCTGGATCCGCTGAAGTCTTTTCTGGAGTTTGGCGGTGGTTCCGGCGTAGAGGGAGTTGCCGTAGTCCAGACGGCTGGTGACGAGGGCCTGGGTGACCGTCTTCCTGGTCTCGGTGGGGATCCACCGGAAGATCTTTCGTAGCATGTGCAGGATGTTGAAGCACGACGAGGAGACGGCGTTGACTTGTCTGGTCATGGAGAGGGTGGAGTCCAGGATGAAGCCCAGGTTGCGTGCGTGGTCTGTTGGTTTGGGTGCGCTGCCTAGGGCAGGGGGCCACCAGGAGTCGTCCCAGGCGGAGGGTGAGGATCCCAGGATGAGGACTTCCGTCTTGTCCGAGTTCAGTTTCAGGCGGCTGTTCTTCATCCATTCGGCTACCTCTTTCATCCCTTCGTGGAGGTTGGCTCTGGCGGTGGCGGGGTCGTTGGTGAGGGAGAGAATCAGCTGGGTGTCGTCGGCGTAGGAGATGATGTTGAGGTTGTGCTGGCGTGCGATGTCTGCGAGGGGGCTCATGTACACGTTGAAGAGGGTTGGACTGAGCGAGGAGCCTTGAGGAACGCCGCAGATGACTTCGGTGGCTTCAGATCTGAATGGGGGGAGGCGGACTCTCTGTGTCCTTCCGGCGAGGAAGGAGATGATTCACTCCAGTGCCTTCTCCTGGATTCCGACGTTGCTGAGTCGCTGCACTAGTGTACGGTGGCAGACAGTGTCGAAGGCCGCGGAGAGGTCTAGGAGGATGAGGGCCGCTGTTTCTCCGTTGTCAAGCAGAGCTCGGATGTCATCGGTGGCTGCGATCAGGGCGGTCTCGGTGCTGTGGTTGGCCCGGAAGCCAGACTGCGAGAGGTCGAGGGATCCGTTCGTCTCGAGGAAGGCGACCAGCTGCTTGTTGACGGTCTTCTCGATGACTTTTGCAGGAAACGGGAGCAGCGAGATGGGGCGGTAGTTCTTGAGGTCGGTGGGGTCGGCAGATGGCTTCTTTAGTAGAGCGCTGAGTTCAGCGTGCTTCCAGCTCTCCGGGAAGGTAGCGGTGTCGAAGGAGGTGTTGATGATGTCCCGCAGGTGGGGTGCGATGACAGCGTCGGCCTTGTTGAAGACGTGGTGAGGGCAGGGGTCGGTAGGAGATCCGGAGTGGATGGAGTTCATCGTGCGGACGGTGTCTTCGGTGCTGATCGGGGTCCAGGCGCGGAGGGTGGTGGTGGGGGGCGGTGGTTCGGTCGTGGCGTGCGTTGGTTGAGTGCTGAAGCTGTTGTGTATGTCCGCGATCTTGTTGTGGAAGTAGGAGGCGAGGGAGTTGCAGAGGTCTTGTGAAGGGGTGATGTCGTTGTTACCGGCGTTGGGGTTGGAGAGCTCTTTGACGATGTTGAAGAGTTCCTTGCTGTTGTGTGCGTTGTTGTCCAGTCGTTCCTTGAATGCGGTTTTCTTGGTGGCGTGGATGAGTTGGTGGTGTTTTCGGGTGGTGAGCTTGAGGGCAGTCATGTTGTCCGGTGTTGGGTCTCTGCGCCAGGTTCTCTCGAGGGCTCGGCAGTTCTTCTTGGAGCTCTTGAGTTCGTCGGTGAACCATGGGGCTTTCTTGCTACCGGGTCTGCTAGTCGGGGTCTTCAGAGGGGCGAGGTCGTCTGCGCAGTCGCTGATCCACTTCGTGAGGTTGGTGGCCGCTTGGCTGGGGTTCGTTGCGCTGGTGGGTGGGTTCTTGCTCAGGGCGGTCGCGAGCTGGTAGGCTGTGATCTTGTTCCAGCTTCTGCGTGCAACCTGTTGCTGGTGGTGGTGGATTGTGGTCCTTCTGAAGCTGAAGTGGACGCAGCTGTGGTCCGTCCAGTGGAGTCCGGTGGCGTGGCTGAAGGCGATGTCCTTGCTGGATGAGAAGACGGGGTCGAGTGTGTGTCCGGCATAGTGGGTGGGGGTGGTGACCAGCTGCTTGAGTCCGAGGTTGGCGAGGTTGTCCAGCAGGGTGGTGGTGCGGTCGTTGTTGTTCTCCAGGTGGAAGTTGAGGTCCCCGAGGAGGATGTAGTCAGCGGAGGGGAGGGCGTGCGGGCTGATGAAGTCGGCGATGTCTTCGCTGAATTGTGTGTGTGGTCCCGGGGGTCTGTAGATGAGGGTGCCTCTGAGGATGGTCTTGGGGTTGATGTGGACCTGGAAGTGCAGGTGCTCGGCGGGTGCGAGGGTGTCGTCGGTGTTGGTCGTGATGCGGATGGTGTTCCTGTGGATGATGGCGATGCCTCCTCCGGTGTGGTTGATGCGGTCCCTTCGGATGATCTTGTAGCCGTCTGGGATGGCGATGGCAATGTCGGGCGTTGAGGAGGCGTTCATCCAGGTTTCCGTGAGGAAGGCGACATCTGGGGCTGTGGTGTCGAGCAGGTTCCAGAGCTCGACGGCGTGTCTGTGGACGGAGCGGGTGTTGAGCAGGATGCATTTCAGGTGGCTGCTGCTGTTGCTCATCTTGGTCTTGGTTGGTGCTGGAGTAGTGCAGGTCCGGATGCAGGTGAACTTGCAGGAGTTGCAGCAGAAGGGTCCGTGGGTGCGTCTCGGGGTGGCTCGGTAGCATCCTGGGCTTCGGCCAGCGTTGAGTGCGTTGAGGGTGGCGGCGTCGTACATCCGGCGGGTGGGCTGGGGTCTGCGGGGGCCAGGGGTCCTGGCGCTGGGCGCGGTCCAGGCGCGGACGGGCATAGACGGGCTTACCTTTGGCGCACCTTCGGCGCTCAGTCGGCGCTCCCGCTGCGCGGGTCCGCTGCGCGGTCGCTCTGGGGACGTCATAAGAAGGGAGCCGGTCGGGAGGGTCTGCGGGAAGGCGGGAGCGCGAACCAATCGGCTGCCGGGGGGGCGGGGCTGGGGCGGTGGAAAAGCTGGAGCGGGCTTGGCGGCCCTCGGGTGGCTGGGGCTGCGGGAGGCTGGTGTGGGCTCGGCGGCCCTTGGGTGGCTGGGGCTGCGGGAGCAGGCACAGGAGCGTGGGGGTGACCAGGCCGTAAGGCGCAGTGGTCACTCCCTGGTTCTGGTCAGGCTCCCCTTAAGAAGGGAGCCGGTCGGGAGGGTCTGCGGGGCGGCGGGAGCACGAGCCAATCGGCTGGCGGGGGGGCAGGGCCACGGGCTGGGGCGGCGGGAAAGCTGGAGTGGGCTTGGCGGCCCTCGGGTGGCTGGGGCTGCGGGAGGCTGGTGTGGGCTCGGCGGCCCTCGGGTGGCTGGGGCTGCGGGAGCAGGCACAGGTACAGGAGCGTGGGGATGGCCACGCTAATGGCATGTACCACCCCTAAATGTTTCAAGTTTATGAAACTCCTAACTCTGATTGGACAGGAAAAGGAGAGATGATCATCACACCATGCTAAGTTTGATATTTTTCTTTAAGCTCATTGTTCTATGTTCCCCCCATGTTTATTTCCCACCCGTTATCACAAGTTAATCAATACAATGTAGCAATTTTGTGTAAAGTCCTTTCCCTTCACAGGACATCATGCTGGTTCCCAGGGTATGTTGCTGTTTTCTTTTGGATGACATTCAAGGCTTTGCATCGCGGCTCCTGGGTTGGTATAACTGCGCATGTGAAATAGTCACATGGTGCACAAGCTTCGGTCCCACTCGGAGGCCCAAATACGAACTAATAGAGAGGTCAAAGAAAAAGAATATTAAAATTTAAAAATAATTATTTCACTTTATATCACCTATCTCTTCTCTACTCCCATTTACTTATATAAATCTTTCGCATTAACATTTTATTAAATTTGCAGGGTTTAGTTTCAGCATAAGCATGCACATTAACATGTGAGTTCCAAGCGGCCATTAAGGAAGTGATTGCGCAGCTGCAAAGATTTCCCTCCAAAGCATAGGTACGTCATTGCTACGTAGATGTAGTTGATGCATGCGCAGTGCAAATTCCCGCGTTAGCAGCCATTTTAATCACACTCGGGTTACTTTTTAGTACGACACATAGGCAAGCTTCCCTTAAGCTTTAAGTGTACGAATTTAATGATACATTATTAGTATTCACTAACACAATTATTATGGTATTACAAGTTATTTGAGAAGATTGCTTCCGAGCAAGTCTCTTTTATACAAGTCCTTTCTCCATCAGCTCCTACCTCCAGCCTGCATTGCTACCTTCCGGTTGTTTGCGAGTTTCTGCTTGGTTTTGCGCTTGACATCATTCCAGTACCTCTTGACCTCTTGCATTGTCCTCTTTAGCACTCCGACAGCATTCACCTTGTCGATGATGGTCTGCCATATTCCATTTTTAGTTGCCAGTGACACAGTGGAGGTGATGAACAGTAGTTGATGGTGTTCTATCACCTCCGTTATCGGGATCCTGTTTTCCTGCGGACTGAACCGCTTCTTCCTACTCTTCTTGTCCTTGTACTTCCCTGACCCTTAAGTCCCAGGCTGGTCCTACGGGGGGGCTTGTGGGGTTCTGGTTGTCCTCTGCACTTTCTCCGACTGACTCCATTGTGCTTCGCTGTTGTTTGGCTTTTGTATGTGTTTTTTTTCAACTTTTGTAGTGCATTTTCCTGCATTCCACGTGGGGTTTGCATGCATGTGGCTGTTTTTCGCTGTTTTTTGTATTGCGATTGGCGTGATCGCTGCTATTTTCGCGTTGGTGTTTTGCATTTTTGCTGCATTGCGTTGATTTTAATGCGTCTGTTTGACGCGTTGTCGAGTGACTATCGAATGGTGCCGCCAGGTTGAGAATCCTACGTTAACACGGCGTTGTTTACCCGCGATAGACTGTGATATGCAAAGTTGCGTTAAGCTAAATTTGCAATGGTTATCACACGTTCTTGAGAATATCCCCCTGAGTTTCTTTATGAGGTCATGGATCTTCGAGGAATGAATGGACAGAATGACCAGAACAGCTGAAACTCACTTTTTTCTCTATTTTGCCAGTAGATTGGTTTTGGCCAGTTCTTACCCCATATTAACTCAGCAAGCAAATTGGAAAAGAAAAATGTTGATGTTTTTCAATTTAGTGATTCTTTTTTTAACCAGGCCTTGTTGCAGTTAGTACCCTGTTTGCTCTAAGATACTATGTCATGGACCCAATGCATGGGCAAATCTATCCCTGGGTTCAGTACACTCAAGGCATAGTTGTAGGTCATGCCTTGTGTGTACTATGCACAGTACATAAATAAAGGTTGTGCGTTTAATGCACTGTGCATATGTCTTGGTCGATGGCATTTACAATTCTATCTGATATGTGAAATGTGACTTAATCAACACAAAGTTTGTATGATTATGGTTGGCTTGCTAACCATGACTGGCAGTTATCTGGAGCTTCGGCTGTGATTATCTGCCACATGCATCAAAAGTAGGATTTGCGATTACCAAATAGCGATTTTCAAGGAGTCACTATTTGGTAATTGCAAATCATTTTGAATGTAGGAATCGCAATACATTTTGCAATTCCTAAACATTAGCTAATAGCGATTCAGTAATTGCAAACCGTTATTATAAGCTAATGTGACTCCATTTATTCCTATAGGCCTACAGGCCCATAGAAATGAATGGGAATGCATTCGCAAATGTGATTACCAAATTGGTAATCGCAAATTGCAAATGCAATTCCAAGGGTGTCAGGGGGCCTAAGTCCTCCCTGATGCACCCCCCCGAAAACGTAAGTGTGCACATGTGGCACACACACATGTGTATGCGCCACATTTGAAAAAGGCACATTTGTGCATTTTTCAAAGAATGCGCAAATTACCATCAACTTGAAGTTGATGGTAATTAGCTTTTCCTAAATGCACAGTTTGCATTTAGGAAAGGCTTGATGCATCGCCTTTAGGGAATTGCAAATTGCGATTCCCTAAATGCATTCGCAATTTTTAACTAATTTCCGAATGGAAATGGGTTCATGTATCAGAAAAAGCCTTTTTTCCATTCGCAAAAGGGCCGATTCTCTGACTCCGTCCGTTTTTCGACCGGAAAAAAGGTTGATGCATGCGTCCCTGTAAGCTGAGCATGAAGTTCCGATCAGTGGGCAAAGTGGAACTTACAGAGGGAACGCAATTCCAGCCTATGCGATAACTATCGCCCCTCCCACACACACACACACAAACAAGCACACATGCAAACACACACTGTTTTCCCCAGATATTGGACAGGACAAGCCTTCGGAAATTGAGGAAAAGTCTGAAAAAGGCTAAACATGGAGAATTGGAGGCTTTAAAAGATTCATTTCTAAGACAAAAACTGGGAAGAGGAGGTATTTGCCTCATCTGCCAAATACCTCACCCCAGGGTAATTAAGAATTAATAGTATCGATCGGAACCGAACATCAGTTCAACTGGAGGTATTTTCTTAAAATATGATACCCTCGGTTACAACCAACATGTTATTAATATTGTATCATTTCTTTTCAGGTTGGGAGCATGTTGAAAACCCCTAAACTACCCATCTGGCTGTGCCACATCAATGGGACGTACAGTGTCCTTTTCAGCACAAACAGGCTGCTTTTATCTGACTGGAAAATGGAACACCTCTTTGATCTTCATTTCTACAATGGGCAGCCCTCGCAGCTCAACACCGCGCACCTCACAATAGGTGAGCACTTAAACTGCACGCCCACGTGATTCTTTTTTTTTTAAGGAACCGGACTTCACAGGGTTCTGATTTTAAAGTGTTATTAATTAACGGGCAAGTCTTTCAAATGTATTGGGAAATTATGCACATAATGTTAGCGTAGCTAAAACTACAAAAGCAGGCATAGTCAACACAGTTGTGCGCTTGTATTAGCCGCACTTCGTAAAACTCCAAATGAATAATACACAGGTTGTGATTTCAAATAATCATCTCTATTTTTTATCGCCAACTGACAAAAAACATACTAAAACATAATTTCAGTGCAATCGGAATAAAAATTGCACCTGAAGTATCCATGACTAATATATTTGTTTGCTAAAGTCACGCTTAAAAAAAACGCACATAAACATGATGAAATGTGTTTTTTAGAGGACATATGAGCGAGTGAAACAATGCTGGCCGTTTAGACCATTCACTATTTAACCTTGAAACAAATGAAGGTTAGGAATAAGGAGAGGTCAGATTGGTGGAGAAAAAAAATGCAGTTCGTTTTTAGTTATTCATTTGATTTGGGTAATGTCAGGGCACAAGTCCTAAAAAAAGAATTTGGGGGACTAACCTAGTTAGGCAGTATGCAAGTGACATCACAACGCGCAACATCGCGGCACGCAACATTACGGCACGCAATATCACAGCGCATGACATCACGGCGCATGACATCACACATGGCATCACAGGAATTGACATCATATAAAGTGGCATCACAAGAAGCAACATCAGATCTAAAGCCCTCACATATATGTTTAGCAGGTCTATCATGTGTACGTTTGAGCGAATTGCGAGGATAATAGCACAGTGAGCTATGGAAGATGATGTGTGACTCCTACACCTTGCAATTCCCCAGTTTTATGTAACACATCCTGTACATTCATTTACAACCTTATATAATTGATTGTACATGTAATATGCACGTGTTGATGTAAAGCGCTCTGACAACCTGCATTGGAATGCGTAGGGCTATACAAAAAAAAACAGTGGTACTTAAATTATTTCTACACGTCCTCAGGGGAAGTAAGCTCTATATAAATGCAATTTGCTTTGTGTGAATACTGGGAAAGACCAACACGTCTGATATTCTAACAGTGCATGCATATCTCCTAAACAGGGACTGAACAAAGTGAAAAGCTGCTTCTCTTAAGTACCTGTGAAGTGCTAACTAGGTGTGAGTCTTTGTTTCCCCTCCACTTCATTTGCATCAGGTGTGAGGCTCCTGACTGCTCCTAGCCAAGTGACTGGAACAAAAGGAGCTCTGATGAACCCTCAACTTCGCATTTGTTATGGGCCCAGCAGGAGTCTTAAATAAGAAAGTCGTCCCAGCCTGCACATTGTTGCTTGTTTGCAGACAACGTGCAGGCGCTGCTGAAAGTGTCCCGGTGTTAGGAAATTACACCAGAACGAGTTCAGCACATTTTTCAGTGCAGCCCTTATTC
Source organism: Triturus cristatus (assembly GCF_964204655.1). Lineage (NCBI taxonomy): Eukaryota > Metazoa > Chordata > Amphibia > Caudata > Salamandridae > Triturus > Triturus cristatus. The sequence goes on from NC_140594.1 coordinate 926,998,116, forward strand.
TTGGCAGGGTGGACACAGTTCACCCAGTGAAAAAAGTGGGTGGACGCCGTTCACCTGTGTGCACCCCCAACTTGTGTAGTAATTTGCCTTTCTTTTCAATAAAAGTCAATGCAATATGTTTTGTTTGAATTGAGAGTGCCATTAATTAATTAATATGGCACAATTGAAAAGGAGATATACAAGTGGCATTTGAAGGCTACCTCGGGCCCGACACAAGCATTCAAAATGGCGCCCTGCTCCCGAACCTAGCACTGTACATACACAATTATCTAAACAGCATCAGTTTTACGTACACTTGAGTGAACCTTGAAATTATATCCCTACTTCAATGGCTATCAGACTTCTTCTTAAGAAATGTGTTTTAAAACAGTGCACTTTACAGCACAATATGAATAAGGAATTGTCTAAAAAATACAGGTTTTACCAATAGTTCAAATTATCCAGAAGATGAATCGAATATATACACACACATGTGCGCACGCATACACACACACATGCTTTGATAGTTGGGTTGGTTACAAAGCAGACCAAGGCAAATATAACTGCACTTTTAGTTTTTTGATGCACTCACTCGAAAATACCTAAACTCAATTCCAGGACCGGTCCTCCTCATGCTCCGGTCCTCACAGAGATAGTGTTTGTCTGGTTCTGTCAGGGTTTACCCATTCTATGAGGAACAATCTGGTCCTCACAGTGTGGGTTATACATGCCCACACACACACACACACACCCACACGCACGCACACACACACACACACACACACACACACACAAACACATATTCAGATCACCACACAAACATTATCAGATCACCACACACATCAGATGCTACACAGTCATCAGATGCCTACACATAGACACTCATCAGCCACTCACACACACTCATAATCATATGGCCACACATCCTAGATTAGACACCCATCATCACACACTCGCTCACACCAATCAGATGCCACCCCTACACACACACACTATCGAATGTCTACACATACCTTAAAACGCAGAAACACGCTACCTACCATCCTCTCATTTACTATCTGTGTAAACACCTCTATGAGAGCCCTTCTAGCCCTCCTTGTCAACCGAAGAGTGAGGTAATGATGCATGGAAGGTGTGTCCCAAGCCCCACTTCTCTGTGGCCCAGAAGGTAATATAGGCAAAGACAAGTGACAGCCCCTATTGTGCCATGTCTGCAAGTGAAAACAGGGCGATAAACCTGCTGTCAGCTCCCCCAGGCCTCCTTCACCCTAAAAAATGCATGAAGATGAGGGAGGCAGGGGACTCCAAATACCACACCACCGCCTTCTTCACAGCAGAAACCAGGGTGTTGGAGTAGATGAAGTTGCTCCTGTCCTCTTGTGCCAGCACCATTTTGCAACCCAAGGAGGTTGCACTCGGTACTCAGGATGTCACACATAGTTAATCTGAAAACTTGGCAGCCATGATGCTTTGCGTTTCTTTAGTTGACCTGAGTTTGTGAGGAAATCTGGCCCATTATGCCCACTTTGCATGAATTATGGGATTGGTTGGTATATGATGCAAGTTGATTTAGCACTGCGTTCTCGTAATTTTGCACGAAAATGTTAGTTAAAGTTGCCATTTGCACCGCCTCGGTTTGCGAAGTCGCTCAAGTTAAAGCTTATTTAATGTTAGACTCAATGGTCTAAACTATTACAACTAATTAAAAGTGTAGTTAAAGGAGAGAGTATTTGGATTACTAAATACATTGCCTTGGACATCCTTTGTACGAATGTGTAAGCAAACTGTTAATGTTTCACTAATCAACTATCTCAAATTGCGGAACAAAGAAAATGAAAGCAATAGAATTAAAGTAAATAACATTTTACTTTAAGGATACAAAAGCAAAAATGGTATGTTTTTTGTGGACTTTTAACATGATGGCGAAAATAAAATACTTTATGGGCTTAATGGTGCTTACATATGAAATATATTTTAGAGCAACTAAGCGGATGTACAGCTCTACGGGCCATATGCATGAACACATTTTCCCGTAGACACAGAATGGGTAAAACCCTTTGATGCATCTGGCCCTACAACAATCTTTACACTGTTAGCTATAGTTTAGTTTTCCATGACAAGATGGCCACTTTAATCCAAATCTGAAAATCCACCTAGAGTCTTCGTAATGCAGAGCTTCCAAAGACCATAAAATGGCTCGCATTTCAGTACACTTCTCATAATACCAGAGTCCAAAGGACCATTCAACAGAAATCCTGTGCCAGGGCAGTGACTGATAAATACAGAAAAGGGGATCTTCTCGTACATTACAGGATCAAAGCCCTCAGCTGTACATGTTGTCCTGCGTGGCTCTGCACTCTGGCGGCATATAACAAACCACCTAATTAAATAACTAAGGGCCGGGTTAACTAAATTCAAGTCGTAAAACACTGGTTGCACTTTGCTACCAGTGTGGTATTTTGCGAACCAACCTAAGTACTAAAACGTGGGATCGCAAAAAAAATGAGTCATAGTGAGTCGCAATTCAACCTACCTTATGAATCATTTCGAGGTAGCACACAAATTGCTGCCCACTACGATTTGCTGCCATTATTGGCATAGTGGCCTGCTGTGGTCAACAGGTCGTCATGGCCGTGATTGCTTTATGATAAAGTTAACAGTTTAAAAAAAAAATCTTTTTTTATTGCAGCGCATTTTCCTTACAGGAAAAGGGACTGCATGTACATAGAAAAGTTAATTTTTTCTGTTTGTTAAGAGGAGGCAGTAATCCATGGACCACTGCCTCCTCTTAAACAAACCTCTTTTAAGGGAAGGAGTCCCAAGGGGACCTTTTTTAATATTTTGTGAATGGGTTGCTACCTCCTATGAGGTGTCATAAAAAAAATCAATGTTTTGGAACCAAATTTCAGTCGCAAAACATTGATATGTTGCATAAGCTATAACACTCCCATTCCAAATACTGAATCAACATCAATTTCTTAAATCATTAAACGATTCGGAAATACTTTTACGAATCACTAAATGCATGTTATACATAGAAAAAAGGATTGTAGCAATCGCAAACCCTCTGATATACTAATTCAGGGTGTTTGCGCATGGTAACTCCCTTTGTACATCTGGCCCTATTTAACTGAACAACAAAAATAGCACTCAGTGTTTCAACCACTTGATCTTCCCTTGACCTATTGTGTTATAGAATGAAAGGACGGGAGGAGTAGAGGCATTCAAACTTTCTGGCGACTGTAACGTCCTCCCCAGCCCGGTAACATGTGAATGAATCATGGCACACACAGAGCTTGGTACTACACGTCTTTTTTTCTCTACCGTGCAACTGTTAAACTGAAACATACTGTGTCATGAATTTTATTATTCACACCCAAATCACGTATGTCACTAGACTACGGAGTCCATTAGAGATCATAGGGGTCCCGCGCTCTATAGTACACAAGACACTACAGCTCCCCCTTTGTTAAATAGATACAAACAAAACATATACACATCATAGTTCCTCAATGGATCGTCAAGGTGCTCAAACCTAGGCTGAGGAGACACAGGAGAAACAACCGCAGCAGTCACTGGTGAGCTAACAACTGAGGCAGTCCTGGGGCTCTTCTGGCCCTCTGATTTCTGGAACCAACAGACTCCGAGGCAGGTGCTTGAAATGCGAGGAATCCCATATAATAGAATTTCCAGGATGGTGAGCAGACACCATGTGTCCCCTACTAGTCACAACTTGCAATGGATCGGCATTGAAAAGTGCATTAGATTTGTAATGGACAGTTCATCACGGACATTCTTGCCTTTCTGATATTAACTGTCATTTTCAAGTGATCGAGCATGTGTTCTGCATGTCTATGAGGATGAGCATATTCCTATCTCCATTGATAGCAGCACTTATTTACTCCATGGACACAGCTGTGGGAGTGCTGGATCATACAATGAAATTAACATAGGCCTCGGCCACTTTGGAAGGGGTACCATGATACTGTATGGGCACTCAATAAAAGTAGTCTGCAGGGTTTCGATCTGTTCCCGGCTAGTGCACAATGTTGTAGCCATACTCTTGCAGACGCATCCCCCACCCCTCAATACAAGGGGCCATCTTGGCCTTTGGATTGCCAAAATAGTGAGCAGTGCTTGGTGATCAGTAACTAGAGTAGAATGTTTCCCATACAGAGACACATTAAAGTGTTCGCAGGTCCAAACAACAGCTAGGCCTATTTCTCAGGTTGCAAGTAAGCTTGTGACAAACTTTGGCTACCATAAGCTACAATACGCCTTCGTGAGTTTGCATGCCCACTATGCTGGGGAAGAATCGTGCCCAAACCTACTGGGCTGGCATCCACAAAAATCTCTGTATGTAATTTTGGATCAAAATAAGCCATGTCAGTAGCATTTTCAATTGCATGCTTAATCATCTTGAAACTTTGATCACACTCCCATAACTACTGAAATGAAATATTCAATTTTGTTAACTCTCTCAATAGGACTCTCACAGTTGCCTGGTCATGGATGTACCTGCAATAGTAGCTGGCCATACCAGCAAAAGAATGCAGCATGGTTGCATCTTGTGGAGGGGAGGTAGATGACAAAGTCTGAACCTTGGCTGGATCTGGAGTCATTCCTCCTTCTGAGAAAATGTGCCCAAAGAATTTTTATTTTGTTTTGAGAAATGCGCACTTTTCAGCTTTCAACATAAGGCCTGCATCAGCAAGTAGACGGCACACTTGTGTAAGGGCTCTATCATGTTCCTTTCATGAAGCCCAAATACTAGTTTATCATTACTGTAATTGAAAGCATGCGTGACAGACTGTATATGCAACAAATGACATCTTGGATAGGTTTGGCACCTGACGACACTTCGAAACTCAATCTTTTGCACCTAAAAAAAACAACATGAGTTTAAAAGGTAGTAATGTACCTGCAATTTTCTTCCAATTCGAGCTGATGATATTCTTTGTTCAGATCAAGTTGTGAAAAGACTTTGGCACCATTCAACTGGGTAATCATATTGCCAATGTGCGGAACTGGGTGTCCTTCTCTTTCGATTGCCTTCTTTGCTTAACGCATGTCAACACAAATTCACACAGACCCTCCACTGTCCTTTTTAGTTACCACCCTTATCGGCAACACCCATGGCATTGGGCCAGTAGAGCACTCAATGATATCATGGCTTAGTAGGGTCTCAATTTCTTTTTCAACAATCTCTTGTAGATGAAATGCAATTTGGCAATGTCGTTGAGCAACAGAATTAATGTCCTCATTAATATGGAGCTGCACTGTTATAGTCATAAGTTTTTCTAATCCATGAAACAATGATGGGAACTGATTCACTATGCCGTGATGAGCATTGATATTGTAATTCACATAAATTATTCCCATGTCAGCAACAGTGCTGCAGCTGAGCAAACATGCAGTCGATGAAGTGCCATGAAGGACATGGATTGGGGCTTGTACCTTTGTCCTTTTGTGTTTTATGGTGGCATAAATGAACCTTAACTTTGCAATGACATCGAGGCTGCCTACGCATACACTTTGGTTTTTGATGGTGTGACACGGTGCACTGGAGACAGTTCATGGTACTTTTCATCTGGCATGATGTTTATCAACTTACCACTGTCTATAATGAATGGGATCTAGATACCATTGCCTTCAGGTTGATTTTGAAACAATATCCAAATAAATGTTATAATTTCACTTGTCAATCCTTTTCCGACTTGTATTCTTTCTTGCAGGAAGCCAAACCCACATGTCAAACAAAAGGAGATGATGGATGGAGCGCTGAAACTTTTCAGACACTCAGCCCCAGTCACAGATCTGGGTTGAATCCATCATCGTTCTTTAGCTCACTTCGCCACCCTAGTTCAGACACAGCTATATGAAAATGAGTCTTGACCCTGTGCCTCATGGGAACAATCCAGCCAGAACAGCCAAGCCATGTCTTCACTGGACCGCAAACAAGCATCCTGGGACAAGCCAAACCCACATGTACCTGTCTTTCAGTGGCCAGCATTGACATCACACACCCATCTTCTTCACTGTCGCACGACAGTGACGTCGATGTACCTCTCGACAAAAAGTTAGATGACAATCAGCCTCTTTCAGTTTCTACTTGCCTCAACTGATGTTGCCGTTTATTATGGTGGGTTTGAGTGGAACGCTTCTGGAACTTTCTGGCAGTCATTTTGTCTTCATGACATGATGCACTGGCACGCATTTTGTCTTCACAACGTGACACACTCACTTTTTCTCTAGATTTGCTAACTGTTGCAAAATGGTTCTCTTACCCACAGCCTTTACATATCTGCCCAATGGCGGGATATTTACCTTCATATGGAAAGGAAAATTCACGTCGAAAACACAGCTCCTTTTACTTCAGAGACATAACTTTTGTGGCTTTCTACCTTGTGTTTTTTCTTGCTTTTCAAGTTCAACATGATTTACTCTGGGCTCCTCTGGCCTCCTTATCAGTAGCTTGTTTGTCACAACATTCTTCAGCTCTGGACTCAATGAGCATACTCTCCAGACTGAGCATTTTTCTCAGCATTCGGCATCTGAAGGAATCGAACAGGCAACCATCTATGACACTGAGATGAATGGCTTCGTCGTCATTGAATTAATTGAACTTACAGCGTTTGATGAGCATTTCAAGTCTTTCAATAAATTCATCCTTCGTTTCAACATCTCTTTGTCTCTCCTGAGGTTGCCAAGGTCCATCAAGCAGGGATATTTAGGGTTGTATTTAATAAAATGTCGCACAGCAACCAAAAATACTGCACTGCATTACGTGAGAGGGAGAGAGCAGAACGGCACCATATTTGGAGACATATGTTGCTGCCCTGCTTTCTCCCTAGCCCTGGCGTGCAATTAGGCTGCCAGCACTACACACATATTTGCACCTTAGTGCAAAGGTGTCTGCACCATATCTAGCATAGTTTTCTTTTACTAGAATGGTACCCTTCTACTACAAAATATTATTCTTAGACTAGCTTTTCCTACTTTTTATGTATGATGTAAAATGCAGCTTACATGGAAATCAGAAAAGATTGGAGAAATAAATGCAATTCTACTCAATATTATCAATGTTAAACTGCAAACCCCTATCTACGTTTCTTAGGAGATAGGACTTTGCATCAAAAAGCATGGGTGGTTGCATGGGAACACCCATGTACCACTCATGGAATGACCTCACAACACAAGGTAATGCAAAGCAGCGGTAGGCACTGCTTTTCCTTACTTTCAGATGACTTTCTAGAGCAAGACAAGTGTCTAAGTAAATATCAAAAAAACATTTTGTACTCATTTGATTAACATTTGTGATACATTCCCAGCGCAAAATGTTAGTAAATATGCACCTTAGAGTTAATGCACGCTCTAAAGACCCCAAAGAGAAGTGCACAGTATTCCACTGAGCTGGAACAGAGCAGAAAAAGGCACTATGATACAGCTCCTTGAGGGTTAATTTTCCTGCAACAGTTGGTGACCTTTGTCTCTATGGTTACTTTTGTAGACTCTTTTCTTAACTTCAAAGAATTTCAAATTGTTTTTGAACTTGTAATACTTATTTACCTCTAAGTTCATAACTTTAGAAGATACATATTTTATAATATGCTCAGGATATTAGCTGTTACTCTAGGAATAGTATTTCATCTTTAACATAACAGTTTTTCTTTTAGATACTCATTCTCATCACTGGGAAGGGAGTCAACACCCAGAGGAGCTTGATCCAGAAAAAAGATTTCCTTCTGTGGAGATGACCATCAGAACCAAGTGGGAAGGTGCAGCTATAAACTGGAATGGGACTGTTCCATTCTTCTAAGGAACAGAGAAGAAATATTCACCAACACAGCGCACATACCAGATATATATGGAACATAACATAAGTGAACACTGATGGGAAATGTAAAGCGCCAGATTTATCAATTTAGTTTTTCTTTACAGTCTACATGGTACAACCACTTGCGCACAGGATTATTGTACATACACAAATATTATACAAATAGGTATAACCACTTATGGACAGGATTATTGTACATACAGAAATATCAAACAAATAAAACATATTTTCATCAAACAAATGCATCCTGTATAGTTTGTGAGCACATGACTCAGCTGCATGCACTTAAAACTGGACAACTTAAATATAATTTTAACTCCTTGCTGGAACAGTTTTGCCGTTCTCATTGCGGTGCCCTTTTTTAGGGCCCTACTGTGGGAATTGCAAAAGGACCGTCTGCCTGTACAAGTTCAACTCGCAATCAGGCGTAGTCTGTGTGCAGCCCTGGCACTGCCGCGCTGGCCGAGATCCCGTGCAGGAGAGCCAAAGTCGTAATCAGCCCCTAAGTCTAGATTTTCTATATTTACTTCCACATAAACGTATCTACATGGTACATATATCTTCAAGGTATGCAGATGTGGAGTAAGGAACAGTAAATCTATACTTCCCTATATGCACTTACCTTTTGATACTTTGTTCCCCGATGTTCTATTCTCCATATTCTTCTACCACAATATTCTGGGGGTTGATATTCAGTATTACAAACCTGCAACCCAATCCCCAATCAGCATTGCTCTACTCAATTAGCTATTTAAGAAGAGGTGTTAATTTAAGAATGTTTTCAACACTTCTGATTAATATGACAAACTAATGTGTCATCGGCTATGTTACAGTCTCAACTTTCTATAAAGGTGTCATTGCCTGATAGATGCTTGGGCAAGAGCACGCAGCTTATGTTAGGGGAAAGCGTGTTCTGAATCACAGTTTTCCCGATCACGCATGTTTTAGTAGCAGTTCTAAATGTTCTACAGGGTATTATCACAAGGAAGAAAATTTTGCAATGAAAATGTCTTTTGTAACTATCATTACTGAATGTCCTGATTACTTGCTGATAATCTTCATTGCATTTGTTCCTGCTGTTATTCATTTTTAAATGGGAGTTTTTCTTTTGGAAGTCGTAATATACCTCCTTCCCTTGTTGACAGCATTAAGTGAATAACCCCACATTCTGTTGCCTAATATCAAAGACAACCAATTGGTTGAGTTGAGCAAAGAAAGGAACAATTTAGGAAGGAAAACGAGAACTGCTGCTGCACACCTGAAATTTTAATATCGAGTAACATGGTATATCATTTTATTATTGAATGGTGCAGCCTCTCGAAGAGAAGGGATTGTCCTCACGCCAGTAACTTACATTATTCAATAAAGAGTGAGAAGATACCTCCAGTGCTATATTACAAACAGACACAACAGAAACCAATTGACATTCAAACCAAGAACCAACCAAGCTCCTAGTAGGCAGATTATGAATACAGGGACTATAAAACATAGCCAGATAATAGTGTTGGAAATCACCACTGGAGCCCAGTAAACATCTAAAGTGTGTGGCAGGACTTCTTCTAGTGTTATAGTTTGTTGTAACAATCATGCTCAGACTCAATTAGAAGAACCCTGACTTGATACAGCTACTGATTGTAAGGATTAAGTATATTAGATCATGATCATGGTAACGTGTTTAATCTGTTTGTATTTTATTATTTTTTCCCAAATGTTTTTGCCAATGCTTGTTAGAAAAGAAATGTTAAAGAGTCACGCTAATTCTCGCTTCAGGCAGTCTCATGTTAATTAACACGTTCTCAAAGCACGTTTCTATTTGTACGAAGCAACGGCTGCATTGTCACGTTGATTATTCAGTTTGTAGTTCCATAATCATGCACGTTGCAAACATGCCCATGTTAGGCAGTTGGAAGTCACGTTCGTAGCAGCTGCATTCAACGCGAGTGTTGTGCACGTGTAACTTTGCTTCCTCCCGGTGAGAACCCCACCCTCCCGCAAGCTATTTAAACCCCAGACTTACAAGTAATCATGCTTGTGCTCATTTATTCTTCACTTACCTGACGGCAGAAATTCAAGCTCCCGCATCTTGGATCCAGTCATCGCTTCCGCATCGGAGATTTCAGTCCGGTCTTCAACTCCTTCCCTCGTTGCCCAGGAAACCCCTCACGCTTCCTTCCGGAGTTGCAGTTAAACCAGTCCCCGCTTCAAAAAAGGGAAACAAAACCGAAGAAAGATCGATCAGTGAGTATTTGGCAGACAATACTAATAACAAAAAGTAGGTTCATTTTACATTGCATTTTGGCGCATTTGAACTAAAGACCAAGTCAAGCTTGCATAAACAGTTACTAATAAGCTACGAGCAGGAAAAGACTTAGCTTATTTCCTTCTTGAATGTTCAGCTTTGCACGGCATTCTCCATTGTGAAGACTCTGTGAACAGAAAGGATTTGTTTTAAAAAGAGACATAAACATTTTGAGCATCTACAGACAATTTCTTAGTAAGTGTTCAATGCAGGGAAAAAATCGCTCATTCTTCAATCTTTAAGAAAAGTTTCGTAACAAGACATTTGAATTCGGTATTTATTGTCATTGCAGAATCGTAACATGTGTAAAGATATTCAGGTGACAACTCAACCTGAGTAAAGAAAGGTATACATTCACTGGTCTGATTTGTAAACAACAATTGTCACAATAAGGTTTACTAGTATGCTAATATTTTTTCTGTTTTTCCGTTTTTGAATATAGACGCTATCTGAAAGAAGCAGGCAACATATCTTAGAAGCAAAACAAGATCCAGTGTGTCTTTCTGTTTATTATTTTGTCCCAATTCCCCCTTCCCTTAAGAATTTAAGTTGGGCAGGCTGTTTTCATATTCAGTCTAGTCCGAAGGAGGTTCTTAGGGGAAGCCGGGAACAATCTACACATCTCTCAAGTTGAACGCCCTGCTTTTCAGGTGAGTGAAGGTTTAACATCTAGGGAAGCAGGCTCAGTTCAAGAACAAACATGCAAAGAAATTGCCTGATCACAATGAAAAGCAAACAACACCTTCCCCAAAAATTAAGGCTGTGGTTACAAAATAAACCTGCTTGGGAAAAAAGATCAGATGTGGCTGAACAATTGACAATGCCCCAAATCTTTCATCTTCTTTGTCAGAGTAATTGTCATTAGCAAAATCCTCTCAGCAGAGAAAATTATCAGGGTTATCTCCTCCTCTGAAATGAAAGGTGGAATTGCATTACCTCGGATTTTAATAAGAAATCCCGAGGAGGAGGTGTATGCTTGAGTAGGTATTGGATCAGGAAACCTTGGAACAACTTGTTCATCAAAGCAATTCATCCCAGACACGTCACAAAAGCCTTAGAACAACGTTATGATTTCATATTGACAGCCCAATGTTCAGTTAAGAAGTGTCTTATGATCTCCTCCCTTAGAGATCAAGAACCAGGAAAAGTGGCAAAGATAGACACCAATGCCCTTTCAGCAACACCAACAATCAGAACTAGGTTCAGTCCTTTGACTAATACCAGCCCTCTTATATACCTCAGTAAAAAAATTGCTGTCCAGAGATTTTCATTTTTGATTTGTGTCTTTGAATCATTTGAGAAGTAATTTAGCTTCGGTAGACATTTTTAATAATGGCGGATGTGAAGCAGCTCTGTAATGATTTGTTTTAGCCATCATATTGGTAATTTATTTTAACCCCTTCCCCGCTCATGACGGAACCACTCCGTCATGAGCCACGGGTGCGCTGTGCTCATGACGGAGTGGTTCCGTCATGCTGCGGCCGTTGGCGGCCGCTCCTCCCACGCGGCGCTAATTCCCCGCCTGTGCGGGCGATTAGCGCAGTGGGTGGAGTCATGACGGAACCACGCCGTCATGAGCACAGCTCACCCGTGACTCATGACGGCGTGGTTCTGTCATGAGCACAGCGGCGCCGTCAACCCCCCCCCCAGCGCTGCGGCGGAATTCGCGCCGCAGCGAAGGGGTTAAGATTGTTTTTGTTTCAGGTTTTCTGCTGATTACATTTTTTTAAACATAAATGAAGCAGGTGGTAGCAGAGGATCTTTATCTCCTGACAAAATGCTACTAACTACAAAATGTGAGGACTCCTTTAGCAAAGAAAAATGTCTCATATGTCGACAATCCAAAATAAAAACTAACATCAACTGCGGCTAGATGGAAAAGAGTTAGAGATGCTGTAGAAATACAGCAAGATGAAGTACACAAAAGATTGAAACTGATGGGTGAAGAAGATAAAATATTTTATTAGTGTAACAGCAAGTGCTACAAGTTGTATACTATAGAAAAAAGCCTGGAAAAAAATTGAAGCAAAATAACAGAAACCAGTGAATCACAACAAGATTCCGAGTCTTCTGAGAAAGCGATGACAACGAAACCCAATGCCCATCCATATTAGAAGATTGATGGCTACCCCTTATCCACCTCCAACAACTGATCATAAAGAAGAGGATTTTAATGTGTTATCTGTTGTTTAACCAGAACAAGGGCAAAAGGGATTGACGAAAGAAAAAAGTACAGAGTATGTGAGTCTCAAAGGGCAAAAATCTTTTTATCTGCAGCTAGTTTTTCGAAGATTAAGATTTTAGCGGAGTAGCTGATCTAAACAGCAAGGTGAATGTATTTGCAATAGATTTGTGTGCCCACCCGGACTGCATGCATGCATTCATTTGAAAATATGAATGCAAAATGAGCTCCCAGCAACAACATAACCGCCAGTCTTCAGTTAAGTTTGTGCAATTTAAATAAGCAAATGAAGCTTTAAAGCCACTCTTGAGTGATGACTACGGGTTCACACTCATCGAGATCAAAGAAATAATGGTCAACATTGTACTGATCCATAATATAGAAATTAAGATTTTTCTGGTGAGAATGTACTAGGACAGAATTCATTTTTGTCAGTCTAACAAAAAGAACGAGCCACTTATGGTGTGCTCTGCTGATGTGACTCCTGAAGTTCTTGCTGCCAAAATAAGATCACAGGATGCAGGAACCATTTTAAGAAATGGCTTGAAAGATTTAAAATTATGACTTAATGACACATTTTGTCATGCTCCAGAGATCCACAAATCATGGGAGTCAACTAGAATGCCTGTTGTTGTCTTAACATTTTTTTACACCTTTGTTTAATATCAGCAGAGCAAAACTCTTACTAAACTAAACTTGAGTTTGGAATGATGCAGCGCGGGGTGCAAAATCCCTCCCTACTGTCACGGACTAAAAGATCTCACACACGCACACTATCCATGCATTCGCTGGTGGGGCCCATAACACCAACACACACTCACCATCAGTCCGTGCGAGAGGCGATTATCCTTCCAAGCGCTGAATAATGAGGGAGGAAGATACCACTTTACCCTAATGAGCAACAAACCTACAAACCCTTTTATACTCATTAGGCCCTAGATTCCACATTTGGTATTACCCTCATAACCGGGACGGATCTGTTAGTTGTAGATTTAAGTGAATTTCTAATACTCTAATTAACCTTTTCATTAATACATTTCAATGAATAAACAACCCAACTAATTTCTGTAGATGTTCAAATCCAATTTTATAATAATATTGCAGATTAAATCATTCATTTGATCAAGTTGCCCTTCATATTTACCTATTCTGGCTAAAGTCGTCCTCTATGTCAAAATTCAAATTCAAAAAGTACTTTATTCGGTTAAAAGACAATAACCATGAAAGCAACAACATCAATTTACAATTTACACAGGGAAAATATAAAAAGAACAAATCTATTATATTACATCATTACCCATTGTTTTCCGTAATTTAAAAACATTTTTAAAAAAGCTTGAAACTACAGCGACAGTCAAAACAGTGTCCATTCTCTGAAATTCTAAGAAAGCTGGGCGGCATTTATTTAAGTTCATTTCTTTGAGGAGTAGGATAATGAATTTCCTACGTGGTGAAATATAAAATTTACAAAAAAATAAAATATGAATGTCAGATTGGGACGAGGAGTCATCACACGGGCACATAGGCAAATTTCGCAACCATGAATTCATTTCTGGGAAGGACAAGAGTCTAAAAACAATATTTAATCTAAAACGGGTCAAAAGAAATCGATCATAATTTGACATTGGCAGGGTTAGGTATGGCTGTATATTATTGCCAGTTAACAACAAGAGATGCGAGGTTACTGTCTTTTTCTTCATTTCCTCTCGCCTTCTCTTTTCCTCGAGGTATTCCATACATAGCTTTTTCAACATTTTTCTGGATATATTACCCATTGAAAGTGGGTCATCAAAATATAGTTGGCTGCCAATTTCAATAAGGAAATGTTTAACATAATTTAGCCAATCAGATCTACCCACATTTTCCAATTTTAATACATCCTGCAATATAGCCCGGTTCATGACACACTCATTTGTTATCCATACCCTATGCCACAAGAGGATGGGTTGTATTCTAATTAAGTCTGATATATGAGGTTGTCCAAATTCATTATGACAGATGTAGGTGGCAACACTTTGTGGTACATCCCTCATAAACTTATTCTCGGCTATTTGAATTGAATCTATGTTGGAATACCGCCAAAGACCCGAGCCATACAGAGCTACTGATGTACACGTGGCGTTATATATTGTTAAAATTTCTTTTATCGGTTTCTTGCCCAGCTTTTTAATAAAATTCTTTAAGGCCATTATTGTTTTTAAGAACAAAAGGGTTCTGGCCTTTACAGCACTTGTCCACACCCCAGATTCATGGAACAAAATACCAAGATAAGGGAAAGTAGAAGTGTTTTCCAACGGAACATTATTTATAAACATTCTTTTTGTCTGCTTTCCAGATCTTGTGCCACAGTTCATGGAGAAGGTTTTGCTACAATTAACTTTTAAATCTAAACTCGACATGAACTTCTCAAAAGATATTATCAAGTTTTGTAGGGCCAAGGGAGTGCGAGCCATTAGGACTGCATCGTCCGCATACAAGAGTGCAGGGATAGATCTCTTCCCAACCCTAGGCATATCCCTGCACTCCTGCAGCAGGCGATGCTCAAGTCCATTTATTTACACCAGAAATAAGAATGGGGCCAGGACGCACCCTTGGCGTACACCACGACCCACCCCAAATTTTCTGGTACAGTGGCCCCCCCTACCATAACGGACCGATGCTGTGGCTCCTGAGTATAATTCTCTCAGAAAGCAAATGATGGAATCTTCCACACCCAGCCCTCTCAGGATTGCCCATAATTTAACATGTGACACACAATCGAACACCGACGTGAGATCAACAAACGTGAGATACAGACGTTCACCTTTTATCCTCGTGTACTTAGATTGCAAAATCATTAAATTTAAACATTGTTCGACAGTACCTATGCCCTTTTGAAATCCATACTGTAGGTCACTCATTATCTCGTTCTCCTCAGCCCAGCTTTGTAGTCTTGCCAGAATGATTCTCCCAAGGATTTTTACAGATGAGTCTAGAAGGGAGATTGGTCTATAACATACGCAGCTTTGTCTATCTCCCTTCTTGTATATAGGTACAATGACCGAGGTAAACCAGGACGGGTTTAAACCCCTTGCCAGTGCTGCATTAAAGAGTTGTACCAGCATGGGTCCCCAGATCTCCATGTTTGCTTTGTACAAGTCTGCTGGGATCCCATCAGGCCCTGCGGCCTTGCCACCCTTCGTTGCTTTCAGACCCATCATAACTTCCTCCAGGGTTATTACCAATTTTTCAGCCCCTGCACCTATATTACCCATTGTAACAGGATCTATAATATGGCTTTCATCTTGGGACCTATAAAGGTTCGAGAAATGCTCCACCCAGTCCTCCTCAGCAATTGCAATCTCCATGCGCGCTTTAAACTTGTCATAGAGGAACGGGGTATTTACAGCCCTCCAGAATGCAAATGCATCCTTAAGCTGTGATGCTTCACATAGAGCTTCTAGGGCCTCCTTTTTTATAGCATTTTTTCTATTTTTTAAAACCTCATTATATTTTTTCCTAAAACCTCTTATTTCTAAAAGATCTCGGGGTATCCTATGAATAGCATGTTTCAAGTCATTCAATGCCCTTGTGCAGGCATTGTCAAACCAACTTTTATTACCCTTTGCCCTATTCTTTACCTCCACCCGCAGACTATTCTTAATTGTGGAAGCTATTATATTGAAATGCTCTATTATCAGCTCGTTGTTAGACTTTTCTTCCAGGCAGATCACAAAACTATTTGAGCAAACATTCAACAATTTACCTAAAAACTTTTCTGGGACAACCTTACCCCATTTTAGATTGTACCCATTCTGTCTCCCAAGAGCCACATCAGGAGCTGTACATATAGAGGGCACATCCTCATGCCGATCAAAAAATGGGACTTCGACCTCCATTATTTGAGGCAGATGGTCACTTAATGGCAACTCCATAATTTTTATCCTATTGATCTTATGGCTGCAACTATTTGAGGCAATGATGAAGTCAATAGTGGACAATGCTCCTCTACCAATAAATGTGGGCACAAAGGTAGTAGGTTTTTGGGCTATTTCATTTGCATAGCCCAGATCGTACATAAACAATATATCATTTAATAGGTCCCCGGTCAGAGAGTGAACAAAATGGGTTAGGTTTATCTCCTGCTCCAACATTAAGCCACAGATACCCTGTTTGCCCTTTATACAGAGTGGGCAATTAAAATCCCCCCCCCCATAAAATTATTAATTCCCTGTCAGTTTTATCTATTTCGTGTTGTATGTTCTCCCTCAGCATTTTTAAAATGCTAGGAATTTCTTTTCTCGGAATATTATTATAAAAATTTATAACAACAACATTAACTTCCTTCTTGTTGCTTAAGGTTATTAATTGATAATAACTAGATTTTGGCGTAAAACAAACCTGCTCACATTTGAGCTGGTTTGAGAGGAACGTAATTAAACCTCCCTTTGCTCTCCCATATTGGCCCCCCACGGCCGGAGTAAAAAAGCTTCTATAGCCACTTATATACACTGGTTCAGTAGACCAGGTTTCTTGGAGGGCCAAAATGTCATGTCCATTTATAACAGTTTCCCAAGATGGGTTTTTAATTCTCTCCCTTAATCCTGCCACATTCCAAAATAGGAATGTGCAGGATTTCCTTGTTTCATTTGCTCCAAAATCACCCAAGGAGGCATTGCCCAACACCTTTTCATGTCGCGGGTAACTAACTCCTCCATTATTTCCCCCCTCTTTTAAGTCAAGGTTGCACAAGATCTTGCAACAGTCCTCCTCAATATCAGCATGAATCACTCTTTGGGCAATTTGTACTTGTATAATATCCTCATTACCATCCCAAAGCCTCTGTTCTTTTACGTTCCCCTTGATTTCGTCAGTGTGCCCACCTAATCCTAATGTTTTACTATAACGAGTATCCTTCTTGTGTCAATCCACATATTCAAGGCCTGAAAAAACATCAAACCGATTGTGAGTTGGTATGTTATAAGCAGGTAGAGCCATACCTCTGTTGTCCCAAAAATAATTATTTCCATAATTAGGGCCTGGGGTGGAAGGATAAAACTGCCTAGGATGGAAATTAAGAGAGCTCTGTGGTTGCAAAAAAGGAATCCGGCTATATCCATGATGGTTAAAGCCAAGCCTATTTACAGGCTGCCTTCTTTCCTCCTGATTTATAGGATGTTGAACTGGAGAGTATGGATAGAAGTAACTAAGATAATGTGTAGAGATGGAGTCACTACTACTTGAGTCATACCAATCCCCAATATGCCTAACAGCTCTATGATCTTTAAAGTTTACGATGATTACATCCCCTTTCTTTTCTTTAGGTCGTGACCCCACCCAATTTGAACGCCTAACATTTAAAATTTCCCCATTTATGTAGGCAGGCAAGGGTCTATTATTATGAAGCCAATGAGTGACTTTGTTCCTTAAGGCTTGATGATCTTCCCTATTCCCAAAAGGGAGCTCGGGGACACCCGCCATGACAATCGCATAAGGGGCAGCTTCTGGCGGTAAATCTACTATTCTGTGCGATTGCCAGTTTTTGTTATGTATATTCCCGGGCCCATTATCCTTATTGGCCTTGTTTAGCGGTGGTACTGCTTTTTCTTCTAAGATCAAGTTATCCCCCATTTGGTCACCTACTTTACTTTGGAGTTGCACCTTAGAGGCAGGCTTCTTCTTCAGCAAGGGAGGTGTTTGTACTTTATTCGGGGAAGGACAAGTTGGCTTTTTCCCGGCTTGGTTAAATATTGAAGAGGGAGTGAGACATAGTGGGACTTGTGTTATTGCTGTCGTCAATTTTGCAGGTATTTTACTGGGGTTTATATTAATTAACCCTTTCGCCAAGTCAGATAGTAAGAGTGTATTAACCTCTACCTTTTTCTCGATCAAGTCCAAGTGCGTGCTAATCAAAGTCGTCTTTTCTAAAAGGGGCTGCAATAATAATTTTACCAAGTTTTCAATTTTTTCTAAGAAACCACCCTCACTGATAGAACAGTGGGTTGCCATTAAGGGGACCATGAGAGGAGCCAATGAATCAACCATATCCCTCAAGATTGAGGTTGAACTCCTCTTTTGTATTTTGGCTTGCCGCTTTTTTAATAGACCACCCCCTCTTTTTTTGCTTTTAACCTTAGGTGATGACATATCGTTTGAGTTTGAGGGAGATGCAAAAGAGAATCTAGGGAGATTTGGTAACCCTTCATCATCATTGCTATTATAGAAACTCGGCAAAGACTCACAGGTATTGGCAAGCATACTTAGCAGAGAATCATCAGTGCAGAAACTAGCCGGTACTTCTCCTTTATCCTCTGTATCACCAGTATTTAATAACCCAGTATGTTCTACTAAGATGTTTGTTGGATTTGTCGATGGCGATGGCACAGTCCCTATTTGCCCCAGAGAAGAACTTTTTCCCGTCATTGACTCCAGGGAAAAGCCCCTTTTATGATTGGATATGACTACTCTTTTTTGATTATACTTCCCCCTACATCTCCGTTGTACTTTTTTATATTTTCTAACCGATCTTAGGGGTGACAAAGCATGCTCTATTTCAGCCCTAGAGATATCTGGCCAATCTTCATACCTCTCAGCATGCACCTGGGCTATAGCCGTTACAACTTTCCTTACGCCAATAGTGGGGTTACTGGGCACGAGTGTATCCGCCACTGAGAGAGGCGCCTCTTCCTGTATCGTTATAGGGGTCTCCTGTCCCAGGGATGCCCTTCTATCATTATTGATCTGATTTACCTTCCTGATCAGATAATTATCCATTGTACCCACCCCAGACGAAATTTTATCACTTTTTCCTTTAGACATCAAGTTAACTTATTTCTACCCACTGTCTAAAAATTGCTACAATGATACAGCCCTACAACAGTCAGCACTTTTTACCCACACAAGTATTAACATATACACTCACAGATCGCAACATATGAACATTCCCTGCAGGACCAAAAGTCTCTGGCCCAGCCCAGACTCCTCAGGCCTCTGAGGGCCACAGAGGGCCTGCCCTTTGCCCGGGTGTAATAGTCTTACTGGTGTTGTCATAGCACTGAGAATGTTCTAAGAGCTCCTTGGTGATGGAATGTTTGTGCTTGATGAACAGACTCATTCCCTGGAAGCTGTTGATGAGATGAGCAGCAATAAACACACCTTTTACTATCAATTGGTTGTGATATTGTAATAGTCTTACTGGTGTTGTCATAGCACTGAGAATGTTCTACAAGCTCCTTGGTGATGGAATGTTTGTGCTTGATGAACAGACTCATTCCCTGGAAGCTGTTGATGAGATGAGCAGCAATAAACACACCTTTTACTATCAATTGGTTGTGGCCACTTCACCGGGCTTAGCCCGGCGTCCCGCTCGCGTCCCGCGACGCGGGCAGCACAGGCCTTTATACAGCCTCCTGGGGGGCGGGAGATGCCGGTGGCGGCTCCTGCCACAAAGCACCAAGGGAAATGTAGTCCCCCGCTCTGCGGCCGCTGATGGCAGGAGCGGCGGCGGGGGGACTACAGCAATGGAGGAGCTGTAGGACAGGATTCTCAGGCAGACAAGATGATGAGCCGCTGCTGTGGGGCAGAGTTTTGCAGGCTTTTCAAACCTCCCAGGTACGGTTTAATATTGGGCTTACGCCCGCTCCACGGACAGCGCAGGCCTTTATACAGCCTCCTGGGGGGCGGGAGATGCCGGTGGCGGCTCCTGCCACAAAGCACCAAGGGAAATGTAGTCCCCCGCTCTGCGGCCACTGATGGCAGGAGCGGCGGCGGGGGGACTACAGCAATGGAGGAGCTGTCGGACAGGATTCTCAGGCAGACAAGATGATGAGCCGCTGCTGTGAGGCAGAGTTTCGCAGGCTTTTCAAACCTCCCAGGTACGGTTTAATATTGGGCTCCTCTATGTCAAATTTTGCAGTCTCACAAATCTATGCCCATCAATTTTAGCAGATGCAGTTCATCAGGAGTTTGGGCATTATTTCTATCCGTCAAAGATTAAGGCTAACAGCTGTCCTGATGTGTCACCGTCCTCCCCGTCAGCATATCATCAGGAAATCGAAGGAGCGACCGCAATTACCTCTCTATTCTATCATAATTTATAGTAAAATCAATGTTAAAAAGTATCAAAGTTTGGGCATCCGAGTTCGCTGATTGGATGATCAGGGATCATCAATTTGGTTTCTCACGAAAGTGTCTTTTGGGCTATGACCCTTGTCAGTTCCAGTTCACACAACAGTCTTTGTTCAAAATATTTGGCTGATGTCCCAGGCTGTCCTTGGAAGGTACATTTTCACCTGGGGTCAGGACAGGGCCATTGTTGCTCATCTTTAGCGCAGGCGCACTTCACCCAAGCCTGGTTCAGCGTTGGCAGTCGGGTTAGGCACCAAAGCAGCCATCATTTGATAGGCCAGAATAGTCAACTTAAGCAAAGAAACACAAAAACGTAATTAATACATAGAAATGACTAATTAAATGTTATTCCCTCGCTAATACCCATATGTGTGTGTATTTATCTAGCCAAAAGCAACACTCAATGCGGTTTATACTTACTAAATAAAGCACGAATCACAATTACATCACCAAAGCGTCATATATCATGCAATGTTCTAATTATCTATCATTAGTATGCGTACGAAATTTAGTTCACGTCATTAATTAGGCCATGCAGATGCAAATCCCACGTGTATTTCGGTCATTAACCCCTTCCATGCCCATGACGGAACGGTTCCGTCATGAGCATCCGTTGCGCTGTGCTCATGACGGAACCGTTCCGTCATGGCCCCGCCCGCGCTCGAACCCTTCAGCACCGCGGGGGAATTCCCGCCGCGCTGAAGGGGTTAATAAGGTTGATTAGTTATTTCCACATCACTCCAAACCATTAGTACGATTATAATTAATTAATTAATTAATCGAATTAATAAAATGACATGCAAAATGGGGTGGGTATACAAATTTAAGCATTACCCGCTCCAGCAGGAACAGAAGGTGACAACATTGATGATGGCTATGAAGATATAACCGAAGTAGTGGAAGACAATCCCAAGAACCAACAGGCTTATGCTGTGCAAATATATTGTCTTTTCCAAATAATGTTTTATGAATTACATCATGCAAAAACAAAACTCCTCTGTACATGATGACTGCCCACGCAATCTATGACAAGTGCAAAAGTAGAGAGCTAATCAGTTCAATGAATAGGATTGGTGTATCAACAAGTTATAATAACATAGTAAGGAGCAGGAACTTGTTAGCAGCTCATGCTGTCAAATCTTGTGAAGCCGACAGCACACACTACTTCCAAGTCAATTTACCAGGAAAGGATATACAATTCGTGCTCTTGATAATTTTGATTTTGAAGACAGCTCTTCTTTGTCTGCAACATCCAGCACACATGATCTTGCCATGGTGCTTTTTCAAGACTGTACCAATGAAGAAGGTGCTGGAAAACACACTGTTCCAGCTGCAGGCATAAACAAACTAAGCTCCAAACGTATAACCCAACTGCCTTGCCAACGTGTGCAAAATCACCACAAGCCATCAACACGTCCCAGTCTACCAGAAAGTTTCAAAGTGGATGAGGGCATGGATCTTCTTCTACCTGATGCTGCAGTCCACAAAGCTGTCAGTCAGTCAGTCAAAATATCTTTATTTGGCTGACTTACAGCCATAAAAGAATACATCATAAAAACATTTAAAACATGAATTTCATTTTTTTTTTAAAGTGATACAAACAATGGATTATATGCTTCAGAACAATGGTAATTCATATTCGGGATATAGTGAAAGTAATCAATAAATTAACTTTCCTACAAAATAGCAGCATAAACTGGAGATAGTATATAATAAACTTCATGACAAACACCTGTCCCGTGGGCAAGATAATCCAGAGATGAATCATTAAAACAAGACAAAAAATCATTCCTCAACAATATCACGCAGACGAACAGCTGCAGAAATGTATCTGTAAATCATTAAATGAGTGAATGCATCATTTAAGAGCTGAAGATGATGTAAAGCTGGCAGACACTTCCTAATGTTTAAAAGCTTTAGGAGAGGGATAATAAAATTACGCCTTGGCTTAGTATAAAGTTGACAGAAGAAAAAGAAAATGAAGCGTGCTCTGTGACGACTTGGAATCGCAAGGGCACAGATCCAGTTTAGCATTACAATAAGCTTTGTGAGGATAGGAGACCAGAAGTTGAGAAATGCCAAACCTGAATCTGATGAGATAAAACAATTTGGTATGACTGAAATAAAAAGAGAGGTAAGGCTCAACACCTAGAGAGTGTAGTAGAAGCGAGTGTTCTAAGACTCTCTTTTTTACCATCTCTAAGTTTTCTCTAGATGACTTTAGACAGGTTAGGAGATCCTTTTTCATTTTAACTTTTGGGATCTTGGCAATATTAGCTGGATTATGAAAACAATCTGCCAGCCCCAGTGACTCTAACTGTTTTTTTATGTAGCTGAGCCAAGGTATCTTCAACATATATTCTAGCTTAAAACAGTCTAAGATGATTGCGCGATTAAGGGCTGGCTCTTCCTTTACCCAGATTGAGTTCCACAATAAAGTTTGTGCAAAAGGAAAAAGGAATCAGACCAAGTTCACTGTGACAGACAGTGGTGGTTAGATTATTGGGGACTGTCAACAAACGTCTCATGAAAGTGTTCTCAGCTCTTTGGAGACGCACCACGGGAACCCCATACTCCAGTCCCATAAAAAATGACAGAACACGAGCGAGCCTTATAGATGTTAACTATTGTGTTGATTGGTCTTGAGTCCAGCTTTTTCGTAAACCTGAATACCGCCTCCAGGTTTTCATGCAACCTACTGATCCTTGTTTCGACTAGGTGGTACCAGGTGCTTTTCTGATCGAACGGGATTCCCAGGTAAGGAAAGGTAGGGGCATAGGACAGCTTTTTATTTTTAATAAAACATGATTTTAAAAATGGTGGGGGATTTACCCACCACCATATTATAAGATTTCGCTAAATTAGTCTTTAGACCCAATCCGTTCATAAAATCATTAAACCTGTTCACTAGCTTCTGCAGACCCACACTAGTTCTAGACATTAAAACACAATCATCTGCGTAAAGTAATGCTGGAACATTTCTGGTACCTATCTTGGGGGCATCCACATCCCCATGATTAATGTGACTTTCCAAATCATTACAGTATAAATAGATTAAAAAGGGGGCAAGGACACAGCCTTGATGCACCCCTCGATTCATTTTAATGGGAGCCGAGAGTTCCCCATCCACTCCATATCTGACCCTCCCAGTCACATCTTGATGCATTTTGGCTAAAAGTTGGATTATGGATGGTTCAATGCCCAGATTCAACATTTTTTCCCATAATCTCCCTCTCTGCACCCAGTCAAAAGCTGACATAAGGTCCATAAACCCGAGGTAGAGATATCCAGGCTTGGCTATTGTATACTTGCTTATGACCAGGTGCAGGTTAAGGCATTGTTCGATGGTTCCCTGACCCCTCCTGAAACCATATTGTACGTCTGAAAACTTCCCGCTTTCGGTCACCCAGGCCTCCAATCGTTCTAATATGACCCTGCCCATCAATTTACAGGTACAGTCGATTAATGAGATGGGCCGATAACATTTTGGGTCCGACCTATCTTCTTTTTTTTAAATGGGGACTATTATCATGGATCCCCATGATTTAGGAGGGCCCTGGGTTAAAAGCTGATTTAACTGAGTTTATCATACCGCTTATTCGGTGCGGACAGAAGGATGAAGAAAAGCCAGTTCCTCCATGGGCTGGAATTCATGCTCCGATCTCCCAGAATACCATCCCACTGAAGAAAGTTGTTTTTTTCCAGTAATACCATCTCCAGTCTCAAACAACGCAACAGTATACACAGTACTAAAAAATGTCCAAAATGTGCGTGCTCAGCTTGAAGACCAGCCTATCCTGACAATATTCTCGAATTAAGGTGTTTTCCGTATTGTAACTGGCATTGTTGTTAGTCATGCACTAGAATTTGATGATCTTTAGCCAATAATGGTTGTTTTCCACATGCCAAAAGTTGTGTTGTGGTATGTGGGAAGTTCTCTCAGTGGATGTGGCATAGACAATTAACGGATTGAGGCTGAAATCTTTGGAAGCAAAACTGTCCAGTCAGTATTGAGCAGAACTCATTATATTAATTTGTTACAGGGTATGTTCATCACATCTGAGGCTATAGAAACATTGCGTTGAAATGCTTTCTGGAACAAGAAGGACAAATTAGGTTTTGCATACCATATCTCAGATGTGAACAAGGCATAGAGTGTACTTCATTCTAAAGACATAATGAAAAGCCAGGCAATGTTCAATAGACTCAGTTCAAAATCAGAAAACCTGAAAAACTATTTTGTAGACTTTGTCAAAGAATGTGTAGAAAAATCAGAACTGGTGAAATATTTTATATATGATAGCTCTAGTGAAAAACTTGGTACATGCTGATTTGGAAGGTGATTGGGAGCTGCATTTGAAGACTGTTGTGTTAATGATTACTCGGTTTTGTGATTGCAATTGTATAAACTACCTGAGAAATGGGTCCTGGTATTTGGAAAGAGTGAAGAAACAGGAAGGGAAACACCATACCTCTACAGAAAATTCCTCCAAAGACATTTTGTGGTGAAAGACAGAGAGGGAAGGTTACATTTTGTGACTCCAGATATGAAACTGGAACAGACAATCCAGAGATCACAGAAATGCTCTGAGGGAACAGTTGGTTAGACAGGTAAAAGTGAATATGCTGCTCAATGGCAGCTAGTTTACCATGAAGCCATATATATTTTCAATGTTTTCAGAGATGACAAATTCAAAATTAATGGACCATCGTTAACATGTTCCTCACCACAAACTTGTGAAAAAGATAGGGTGATGGTTTAATTAACATGTTGAAAGTTTTCTTCATTTAATAGAGCAGCAAGGAAACCCCTTTGAAATTAATAAGCCTGTACGACTACACAACTTCATCACCAAAGTATATGTGGATAAAGATATAAAGAAGCATCTACTAGATGTCTTGGAACATGGATCAAAACTATACTCAGAACTGAAGCAGGAGAGATTTGTATTGAAAGAGAAAAGGCTGTTTGACATAATCATTAAAGCTAAGCCTCCACACTTTCATTGCCATAGTAAGTGTCTCACCAAAACAGCCACTACAAAACATGTTACATAAAACAACTTTTTCAGGCACATAGAGAGATGGTTGTAGCAAAACAAAGGGGTGAATTTAACAAGGACATTCTTTTGTATGATCTTCTTCCAACAAACACATTATTTGATGGAGATGTTGCAACCAAACCAGTGAAGCACAAACTTGTACAACACCTCGGAAAAAAACTTTCACCTGAAGAATTTCAATTTGAAAAGGTGTCCTCATTGAAAACTTCTGTTGTTGTGGACTATATGTCACAATTCCAAATGGTCAAGATTTCCTCCATGCAAAACTTCAGAGAGGTCATTATGACTGTGCTATAGATATTAAAGTCAGTGTACACCTTGCAAGAACTGCATATTTTCTTTGACAGTTATCTCAAACTATCTGTCAAAGAATGTGAGAGAATCAGATAAATGGAACAATTGACCTTGCCTACGGGTGGTGACACTAGGAGCAAAATTGGAACAAAGCTTGGAGCTTTAACTGGTGAACCTGTGAAGATTCTAAAAGGATTTTCTGAGACAGACGAAGAATGTGACTTTAAAGATATAGAAAAATACCTTGTGCATGTGTGGACAGCGAGTTCTGACTGTCACACATTTGCCGATCTTTGGTACAGTGGGTCAAAAGATCAGTCCCGCTAAGTGACCTATTACAAACGTCTGTGCATGGACACATTAAAAGAGCGTTTTACTTGAGCAGAAGATGTGTAAATGTTATGGATCATGCATAGGTGGAGAAAGATCCGTGACCATTTCATTGGGAAGATATTGATGGAGTGCTAAAACCTATGAAATTTTGAAAGCCTCTACCCACAGAATCCTTGATGCTGTAGCCCTGTTAGTTAAATTTCTTCAGTGAAAGGTGAAAATGCACTGCAGTCATTTGTATGTTTATACATCTAATACCACTACATCAAGGTACAACTACATCGGGATCACTACATCTACTTCCACCACATTGATAATATACACTACTGTTTTACATCCCCCCACTACTCTGACACTATCCTGACCCTAAAATTACATTGATTTATTAAATAAAACTGAAATTAAATGTATGTGTATTTCATTTGAATATTAATGCAAATCACAAGCCTCACTCTTAATTATGCAAACACTTTTTAAGAAGATAAATAACTAAGTAAATATATGTTACGCTATTAGGTATAAGTGCTTTTTTTGCTGAAATAAGACAAAATCAGCATTTCATCAATTCCCTTTGAGCAAGAACTAGTGGGTGGGTTCCTTGCAATCCACTCAGTAAGAGTAACAAAATGAATGGTGGATTTCCATTTGTATTTGGGGAGCCTGGTAAATTGTTGAATTGTAAAAAGTTTACGGAGCTTTGGCCTGTCCACTGTTAGTCTGAAGGTCCATCCACAGAGACCTGTTTTGATTGGCGGATAGCAGATCAATCAATCAAGTGACTTGTAAAGCGTGATTACTCACCGAAAAGATAATCACCGTTGCTGAAAGGAAGCACCCTGCTGTTTCAGATTGTTTCAGCAGTTGCGACTGGGTTACTCCTCCTCACGGCCTCAAAGGTAGTCAGTGAACAGCAGTGGCTTCTCCTAACGTGTTGCCAGATTGGGCTATTTCCCGCAGAAATGGGTGATATTTTTCCCACTTGTTCGGGAAATAACACTCCTAGTGGGTTGCAAAGATTTGAGCTTTATTTGGCCTTTTGTGCACAAATCATGCGAAGGCGCCACCAGCCATAATGTCTCACATCCCCCCGGACTCAGCATAGCAGGTCCACCAATTATTTATAGCACAAAAGTGCTACCTATATGATGGCCTGGCTCATGCTGCTGGCCTGCCCTCAGAATGACTGGACCAATGTGGTCCTGAGGTGCATGCCTGCTATAATTTTTTTGTTATTGCCTCATGGGCTGGGCCTTGGCTGTCTGAGGGACAAGCTTGGCCAGTTGGCTTATCCATCATCCTGCTGCTGTGCTGAGCGTGAGAGCCCCTGTTTGCTCAGTCATTTTCAGGGGATAAACACAACAGTAACATTATTATTGTGGTTAGTTATATTGCTGGAGGGATCTATGTTTTGCTTAGTCACAGTTTTGCTTTGTCATACAGTATCATAACGGGTTAAAGAGGCTGCTGCAAAGCACAACTTGTAGGGTTTGCCACCTTTCCCAGAGAAAACTTATGGTCATATATTCACGTTTTAAAGTTTCGGAAAGGCCCGGGCATGATACTTAAATGAAACTTTACATAAAATCCACTGTATCCATTTTCAACACAGCTTTTCTTTGTCTTTGTGTACTCTGATTATTAGTCAAGGATTGTTAAGGCAGCTCTAGAACACATTTTAAATAGTTGTTTAAATTACCTACTGATGACTAGGGAAAAAATACTGGCTTTTTTTCCTGCCAGATGGAAACCCTACTTATATAATTCAGATCGCAGATATGTATTGTATTTTAGATCGCTGAGAGGTTTAGTGCTTTTGTCAAAGAGATACTTTTCTAGAATGGCACAGTGAGCTATGAACAGGCATCAAGGAGCTGAATGCAAACTTAGAGCCTTGCTCTTTCCTCGAGATTTCGTTATTCCAAGGTTGCTAAAATGTGATGCAAATTTGGCGTGAATACCTTATGTGGTCAAAAAGATACAGAGGCCTAAGCGCGAACTACCCCCAAATAGCAAAAAAAAGGGTTAGTGCAGGGGAGGGGGGGAGGCCTAGCAGCGAAAGGGTTAGGAAAACCTGCTCTAGAGAAACATGAATGCGGTATTTAAAACATAATGCAGTGGTGCCTGTGCTGGTAAGACCCAAGTTTGAGGTTGGCAAGAGATTCTGGGTAACCAAACCTGGTGTGAGCCAGACAAGTCACCCCATCCTGGATTCTCCTGGGTTTGCTAGGATTCCCTAGGTGCCGGCAGAGCTAGGGTTCAAAATCCACAGCTAGGGGTCAGATTTCACTGTAAAAATGTGGTGTCTACGTAATTTTTTTGGTAGTTTCCTGTTGCGGGCACTAGGCTTACCCACACAAGTGAGGTACCATTTTTATAGGAAGACTTTGGGGAATGCGTGTGGGTGGAATTATGTGGATCCACGCAGATTCTAGAACTTTCCATCAAAGAAATGTGTGGAAAATGTGGGTTTTTTTGCAAACTTTGTGAGAGCCAGATAAGTCACCCTATCCTGGATTCCCTTGGGTGGGTAGTTTTAAAAAATGTATAGGTTTGCTAGTTTTCCCTAGGTGCCGGCAGAGCTAGGGTTAAAAATTTACAGCTAGGCACTTTGCAAAAAAAATGTGGTGTGTCCAAGTTGCGTTTTGGGCCATTTCCTGTCGTGGGCACTAGGCCTACCCACAGAAGTGAGGTATTATTTTTATCGGAAGACTTTGGGGAATGCGTGGTGTGTGGAATTTTGTGGATCCATGCAGATCCCAGAACTTTCCATCACAGAAATGTGAGGAAATGTTTTTTTTAACTAAGTTTGACGTTTGCAAGGGATTCTGGGTAACAGAACCTGGGGAGAGGCACACAAGTCGCACCATCCTGGATCCCCCTGGTGTCTAGTTTTCAAAAATATTGAGGTTTGCTAGGTTTCCCTAGGTGCCGACTCAGCTAGGGCCCAAAATCCACAGGTTGGCATATTGCGACAAAAAAGTTAGGGGCATATCATCAAGGACCGGCGATAAGTATCGCTAAGCGCACTTAGCGCTAGCATAATTATCGCCGGGTAACGTGGAATTTTATCGCAGAGATAGCGTGCTAATAGCAACGCTTATCTCAAAAGCGATAAAATTCCAAGCGCTAACTGCCAAATGTGAGATTATCGCTGGAATTCCAGCGATAATCTCACAAAGTTTGGCGATAGCTTGATGATAGGGCAAGGCATACTTAGCCATGTTATCCACCTTACATAGGATATCATGGCTAAGTCAGTCTTGAAGCAGGCGTAAAGAAAGTAGCGATAACAGAGGTTATCGCTACTTTGCTTGTCGCTCTGCAGGTTAGCGTGCCCATTGATAATTGACAGTTATGTCAGGGCAGGAACGCCCACTTTGCATCTCATTAGAGATGCAAAGCTGGGCGTTCAGAAAACAGGCACTAATGCAAGGTTTCACGCGATAGCCTTGCGTGACCTTGCTGATTAGGCGTTAAAATTATCGCCGCTTTTCGTCCGAAAACGGACGCAAAAGCGGCGAAAAGTTTTTATCGCCTCGTTGATGATATGCTCCTTAGTGCCTGGTGAGCTTTCTGCCAACCTGGTGGGAGGGTAATTGGGGGGTTTGCACCGATATGCCCCCAATGGGGCTAGAAAGACTGTGGCTATTTTTTGGGGGGTTGGGGGTATTAGTATGCCATTCTGGGCAGCCCCCACACCCTTATACAAAAAAGCCAGGGTAATCGCTGGTGCCTAGTGGGCTCTCTGCTGCCCCCCGGGGTAAAGATTAGGGGCTACTGCCCATTCTGCCTCCTGGGGCGGGCAAACATACTGTGGAATTTTTTGGAGGATGGGGGCACTGGCATGCCCATTCTAGGCAGCCCCCACCCGAGAATTTTGAAAAAAAAAATCCCTGATGACTTGTGGGCTTTTTGCCCCCTTCCCCCGAGGGCAGATAAGGGGATATTGTGGCAATTTCTTTCAGGGTTGGGGATTTGGCATGCCCATTCTGGGCAACCTCCACTCCTACTTATAAAATAATAATAATAATCCTTGGTGTCTCGTAAGCTTTTTGCCCCCCCGGGGGGCAGTTCAGGGGTGGCTGCCCCATCTGCCCCTGGGGGGCAGAAAGACTGTTGCATTTTTTTGGGGGGTGGAGGCATTGGCCTGCCCATCTTGGGCAGCCCCACCCCTAAATCAAATTTACAAAAAATCCCTGGCCTCTAGTGGGCTTTCTGCCCCCCCCCGGGGGCAGATTGGGGATACTGCCCTATCTGCCCCTCCGTGGGGCAGAAAGACTCAAGTTTTGCTGAGAGGGTGGGGGTGAGGGCATTGGCATGTCCATCTTGAGTAGCCACTCTCACCCCTAAATACAAAGAAAATACAAACCCTGGCGTCTAGTGGGCTTTCTGCCCCCAGGGGGCTGATTGGGGGCTACTGCCCCCCAGGGAGGTAGGAAGACTGTAATTTTGTGGGGTGGGGGCATAGGCTGTCCATATTAGGCAGCGCCTACCCCTAATTATAATGAGGAAAACAATCCCTGGTATGTAATGAGCTTTCTACCCCACGGGGGCGCAGATTGGAGGCTCCTGCCTCATCTGCCCCCCAGGGGGGACAGAAAGACGGAATATACCCAATTCTTTATGTGGGGAGCAAAGGCCCTTGCCCAAGGGGCCGCTCCCCCCTCCCTGGTGTCAAGTGGGTGGATCCCTGCTTGGGGATCGTCCTCCGGGGCAATCCCCAAGCAGGGATCCACGAGGGAGGGGAGATTCTCATCTTTCCAATGATACCTCTCCTGACTTTCTACGTGCTCAGTGGGCTGAGATAGCCTCCTGAGCACGTAGAAAGTGAAACTGAAATGAGCCTATTGGCTCATTTTAGTTTTGGTTTTTGTACAATGAGGTCAGTGCGAAGTGCGCGCTGATCTTCATTGCACAGAAACAACAGGGACAGCCTCGGAGGCTGTCGGAGGTAAAGGAAATTATGAGCGAGGAGGGCCGGGAGCCGTCCTGTGCACACGAGCATGATGTCACAGGACGGCTCCCGGCCGTCCTGCGCATGGAAGGGGTTAATATGTAATGCCTACCAGTATGAATGATATGTGACTCCTTGACCTCGTAACTTTGAGTGCCTTATGTAAAATGCCCATGTACTTTGATTTACAGACTTGGATGATTCATTGGCTCTGTAAAATGTGTTTTTGTTATGTGATGTCATTAGATTTATTACCTTTATTCAGTTCACATAAAGGAAGCCATAAAAGTACACAGTAAAAAATATAATTTTAAAAATAGTATCTCAATTCACTATACCCAATCCCAATAGCAAAGCGTTGGAGTTTTGAGAAACAGCGCAGGCTCTTTAAACCTAAAAACAAAAACCTACTTAATGGTCCGCCATGTTAGAGATTAAAATAACCTAGCGCCACTGTCACATATACCGCACAGTTTACTCTTTTCTGCTATGAAGGTGTCTTCAGAAATACCTCTTAAAATCCTGAAACCACTAAAACTGACATTAGAACTGTTACAATTAATGACCATACACTTTAAACCACCCATAGTCCATTTCTAGTCTGGGTTCTTTGACATACTTGCCTGAACAGTTTTCAGAAACACCCCCACATAAAAGATGCTTTCATCATCAGCGAGTAGCAACTTCTTGTGTGCTTCTCTGTAGTCTTTGGTGGCAAGTCTTTTAATTAGAGGATGTAAAATTCTTTTAGTATAAGTAGAGTCCAAATTTGCCTGAAATCCTAAGGGAAAGCATAACATATATTTCACTGTATCCGCCCTAAAACAGACATCTCTCCCATCGCCCCAAAGGTTTTGTTAGAGACATCGCCTTAATTCTGTCTACTACGAGATTCATATATGCTGCTACACTTGCCTTTAAGATCTCAGTTGCCGATCTGTCGGCCATGCGAGAGTTGCACCAAAGTGCCATTTGAAGCTTCCTTTCACTAACGTTTGGCGGTCCTTCTGGGTTTTTAAAAAGGTGATGGTATTCTACTTTCCGTAGGTGAGATTCCACAGTTGCCAGCCATAGGATACTCTTGCCTTTTTAAGTCTCAAATGATATCTTTGGTGAGACGTGCTTCTGTGTTCCTACATAGGGGGCTCCATATTAGGGCAAGCCGGGCGTATATGTACTCCTCAATAAACAGGATATTTAAATCAGTATGGGAAATAAAATTAGATGTAGAGATAGGCACCCTTAAGAATCTGGATAGGCACCGCTACTGTGGAAAGTATCTCTGACACCTTACATTAGGGTCAATAGCGGTGCAAAAAAATGTAATGAGAAAAGAGTAATTAATATTTAAATCAATAGTGTAATTACTCATACAGACATACATCTGACATTCTTACATCTGTGATGCAAGGGGGGACACCTTCCTCCAAGTCAAAGTGTCACATAAGCACTTGTGAAGTGATTGCTTCCCACAATAGGTTTTAGGCTCCAAATAGCACTCAGCCAGAATGAAAACTCCAACAAAGGAAGGGCTGATGGCCCTTTAAGTGAGGCCTTTATTTTGGGCCCAGGTGGCAGTGAAAATAAGAAATCCCCCTAAGCCCTCTACAGGTTACTGCTTTGAAAGTAAAGCATATATGGAATGGCTGTTGCTGAACGAGTTGGTGTTGGCAAATCCCACTGGAATAAATTCACCGTACTTCACTGATTCTGGTCTAGGTCCACCTCAATAATAGTTGATGGTTCCCCCACATTTCCTGCACTGTTTAAAGGAAATATGTACAGAAGAAGAGAGTGCAAACTAGAGCTCAAGCGGAAGGAAATGTGAGCGGTATGCAAATGGGGGATTTCAGCAAGATGTGCTGATAAAAGGGGTCCTTCAGACCTGGCCTCAGATGGGCATGCAAAACAGCCCTTTGCTGCACACGTCTAGTGCTGCTTTCATCTGCAATTAGCATATATGTGACTGTCACACTCTGCACTCTTCAAAGAGGCCAAGGATTGCAGGTGCATTTATGTCGAACACATTAGTTACCTACTGGCCGGCACTGTGAGAAACTCAAACTCAGTCTTGAGGCTCTCACTCATGCTATCCAAGACACCTGGAGGTAACTCACCAAGACACCTGAAGGTAACTCAGTCCACGACACATACTATACTATAGTCAGTTGCTGCATGAAAATAAAGCTACAGAAACACAACATCTGGAAAAAGCAAATATTCTTCGGGATGAAGCAAAGCATGGGACATGTAAAGCTGGACTACTTTGGTGACGGATTCGTTTAGTGTTTAGCAGTCACCATTGTGAAACTGATAAATACTTTTTTCCTTTAAAGTTAATAGCGGAGTCCATTTCAAAGTAAGTTTTAGGACCCGTCCCAATTTAAGTCCATTGTGGGTGATAGGCATAAAGAAGCTGCACAGCATCATGAGATTGCCCTGGCCAGTGGTGTATGATAGCGGGACAATGCAAATGATGAGGTGGAATGGAGTGGAATAGGGTAAGAGGAGTGATGACAGTGTCAGCAGAGTTGAAGGAGTATCAGTGTTGAGATGTTGGAGACAGGGTGTCACTAAAAGTTATGGAAAGAGGGGTCTTTTTCCTTTCTGCTCCGATAGACTTTCCTTCATTCTGACCTCAAACACATACATCTGCTTCCTGCAAAGACTGGTAGCTTTAGCCCATTTTTTGCTACAAAACGAAGGCAACAACACAGGTCCAGTATCACTTTTAGTGTCAGATTATCTGGTCATGGTGAAGGAAACTGAGGTGGAGAGCAGGGAAGGAAACTTGTCAGAGTAATTGACTGTCTCCTTTCTGGCATCTTCAATACATTTTAACTGAAAGGGTGTGGTTCTCTAATGTTACTGCGGCGACCCTAACATCTGTCAACAGGACACTTCCAGTCTTTTACGTTTCACACTGTTGCTTCATATTTAAGCATACTTGATTCACACAAAAACAGTTTTTCGAATTGTCTGCTTCAATGTTTATTTTTTCTTGTTGTCCCATACTGTCATGAATGCCTTGAAAAGAGGCTTTTTGTTGGAATATCCTCAAGCAAGTAGGTAAACCCAAACCTTGCCAAACAAGTGCCGGAGTTACGTTAACAAAAGGGTAGTTTCATAATACAGATATCATTTTGTGGTGTTAATTCTGCAAAAATCTGTTCAATTTTCTTTTTTGGAGCCACACTGCTGAAATATTGTTGAGGTTCTGATTCCTAGATCTCATTAAGGTGGATGATAAGGTTGTATGTTGGAACAATGAGTCCCCCAACCACGACTTCCCTAACAACGAGGTCGCAACCACGACCTCGTCTAAACCACATTTTTTTGTACCACGCATTCCTTTATCACGGTTTTTCGTGGTAAAGGAATGCGTGTTACAAAAAATGCTTCCCAAATAGTACCCCGATCCCCCACCCCTTAAAAACAAATTCTCCGCACCCTAAAAACAAACATGATCACTCACACCCCCTAAAATACTAACTCAACCCCCATAAATCTAATGCTCCTCCGAACTCCGCCCTGCCCGAACACTAGACCAACTCAGCCTTAGCCGCCTTATTCCGCTTTTATGACTCCGGAACTCGTTGTTCCAGAGTCGTTGTTCAGGTTGTTTCCTGGATGATAATCTGCTCTTGTAGAGTTAATTCATGAATACCAGGCTCGAGTTTGGATCTGGGTGACAGAAGTACCAATTAGAAGTTTCCCAGCGGGGACTAGCCTGCAAAATTAGTGTTTATTAGAATTTGAGCATGATTGCAGAAGTCCCTTAGTGTCCTTTGTACCTCTTCCCACAATATATATTTTGAATAGACTTCAGAATGATCCTTAAAGTGTTTTCTGAAGCTATCTTTGCATAATTTGAGAGCGCATCTTTGGGCTGGTGTTGGGCTAATACTAGTCTGAGTTGGGCCGAATTTGGCCTTGTGATGGGTCTCAAAATCTGGTCCAACTGTTCTCCTGCAGCAGTCTTTGAACCCTCCCTTCTTATAGGTTAGTAAGAGGCCAAATTCCCAGGTCTTCCCAGTAGCCGTGGAGGGTACATGATATTAGGGGGAGAAAACAGTCTACACTCCTCTCCAGGCAGGCATCGAATAACAGCAGCAATGTCTTCAAGTGGTGGAAGTACTAGGTGATAAGTCCTTTAGCCTCTCCATCCAAAGTTTACCATGCTACCGCTCCCAGATTTTACAACACTTTCCCTGGTTTACGAGTAAAGATATCGCCTGAAAGAACCTTTTTCTGTTTTTTACAAGATGGAGTAAGGCCAACTCAGCTGTATGGGCTTCCCAAGCTTGCCTGTGGACTTAAAATTATGATTAGGTACCACCCTCTCTCCACCTGGAGAACAACTAATAAAACTAGTGCCATCCCTGTTACTGCCCTTAGGTGAAAGGGTCTAGTTAGTCTATTTAAAGCTCTGTTTCAAACTTCCTTTCCTGCTGTGCCCTGTTTGAGAATTCCAAAAGGCCCTGACAGTCTTTTCGTGGGCTATCTGTTTCAACAGCCTTCCTTCCTCGCCACCTATACCCTTCGAGTATGGTGAACATTTGAGTGTAAGCGCCTGTAAATATATTGCCGCCTTGTGCTGATTGCATGCTCCAGGTACAGAGTCACTGACTGTACTGCAAACGATTCTGAGCAGCACTATGGGCTAGGAAAAATCTCAGTACAGACTCTACAAGAAGTACTCGCCTGGCAGAACTGTTCTGGTTCACGAGTCAGAAATTAAGAGACTTTCTAGAATTGAATGTTGGGACAAGTTCACCAGTGAATTTGGTTTTCACAGTTTCATAAAACATTGCGGTATAATTTCTAACGCATTCCTCTGTCAAGGTACACAATTGTGGTTTCTTTGTAAAAGGAAAGCTGTGACTAGTCAATAGCCATTTTAGTCTTTGTTACTGCAGAACCATGCTAGTCACAATGCTTTGCATGTTTCACTTGTACGCATTTTGCATCTGGAGTTGGTCGTTTTTAATGAACATTTTACTGTTGACGCATTTAATGTTAAAAGAGCCTTTAAAAAGCCAAAAAGCTTAATCTTGAAACGCTAATAATATAGCTTGGCCTTCAGTGCAACAGGGCTGCTTACCAGTCCTGGGGTTATGGTTTGAAGGGGGTGCTGTGAGGATACACTGTACCCCACTTGCAGCTTTCTGTCTGTTTTTGCACAACCCTTGTGGAGATTTAACTAAAAGCCTGATGTTTGACAATTACATACCGTATCTCACGGGCAGAGCAAATACATGCAAATATATGAGGAAGCGTTTAGCAGCGTCCCACTGCCTAGACATCCAATTGGGCACAGGCTAGTTCTATAAAATAAAAAGGAAATAATTTGAACCAGGCAAAAATGGTGAATACCTACATGTCCAGAGCCACTTTTAACAATGACATCATATCTAGCTAACAGGAGTCCACTACAAAGACTAGCACGCGGTCTCTCCACGGCTTCACCAAAACACTGATAATCAGTGATACTAAAAGGTACTAAAGGGTAAGTAAAAAGGGTACTAAAGGGTAAGTAAAAAGTAGACCCTTCACCCAAGGTAGAGACAATCTATCCACCTCTGAATCTCTCAGGTTTGGCACAGACAACAAAAGTGATTCACCACTTCAATGCATTCTAAGGCAAACTAGTCAAGTAATAGATCACCAAACCTCTCAATAACCTGGTGATACAAATAAGGTAAGAGTTAATACTCCTTAGAGGATAACAAGTCACAGCTTAGTAAGTCCAACTCTGACATCGTCCTTTTCCACCAGGTATACAGACATCAATGAAAATGTTATTTATATTGGCCTTCGAACAATTAACACACGCACAATGTGATTAGATCCAGAGAACACTGTGTCACTCAATGGCAAATTTCTACACAGGGTAGCCTTCTGCTATGATAATGTTCATATCAAGTACATCCTAGGAAGAAATTGGCAGAAACAAACATAGGCTACGAAATTGGGTCATAGGTCTTTAAAGGGACTGCAAAATAAATAAGTGCTGGATTGAGTGAGGAGTGTGGGTATTGTAGGAGGGTGGGAAATATGGAAGCACACAATGGTCAAATAGAGTACGCTATATGCTGCTTGACCTTCATTAATAGGTAGTTAGTTGGATAATGCTAGGAATGTCTGTATAGAAGCAGGAAGAGAAGAAAAAGAAAATGTGAATGACTAATCGGCCATCTAGGTAATCCTCATTTCTGTCACAACCATGAATTGTTGTCTTCTCATGCTTGGTATGCTTTGTTTAGTCACTGAATCAGTAGATGAAAACCGTATCTCCACTTTCTCCTCTTTAGTGTCTTTCACCAGCAGGGGTTTATAGGATTCCTACTGATTATTTGGATTTCTGAATTATTATTGCTTATTCTCTGGACCCACACAGCTGTGTGCCACCAGCCAGACCCTCATCCATATCTACAGGGTGAACTTCACAAAGAAGTGATACCTGGACACTGGTGATTCAGAGAGGCCTTGACTATATTATTGTCAATTCAAAAAATGATTGGAGAATCTTTAATTCTTTACAGGCATTTCCAAATAATCTGCCATATTGTCACAAGATAAATCTGTTGGAAAATGCTCCTCTCTGCAGGGTAAACCCCAAATGTTTTGCCTTCCTCCTCCTCTTTCTGCTGAGTTTGTTTTTTCTGGCCTTAGGAGTCTGAACACTTTACCAGTGCTAACAAGTGCCAAAGTGCATATGCTCCCTCCCTAAAGAGTCCCTGCAACACTGATTATGCCACCCACTTATGAAGCTCTCTAACCATGTCACAGACCTGTCACTTCAGAGCCTGTGTGTGCAGTTTAAACTACCATGTCAACCTGGCAAGAAGACCTTTTGCCAGGCCCAAACCTTCCTTATTAATACATAAATATCACCCCTAGCGTAGGCAACTGGACAGCCCAGAGGGCAGTGTGCAATGTACTTAAAAGGCAGGACATGTACTTTTAAGTTTCACATTTCCTGGTAGTGAAAAGCTCTCAAATTCTTTTTTCACAACTGCAAGGCCTATCGCTCCCATAGAATAACATTGGGATTACCTTAATATATTTTATAAGTGTCATTCCCAATTGTGAAGAGATAGACTTTTCAAGTTTGGTGTCTTTGGAATTACAATATAAATCTAATTTATTGTGAAGTCAGATTGTACATTGCAATTCTGAAAATGCCAGTTTTAGAAAGTTGGCATTTTCTTACTTTTTCCATTTGGTGCCTGCTGTCTGACTCTGGTCACATGTCTGAGGGGAGTGACAGTGGGCTTTGTTTATTTTCCCTAGACAGCCACACAATGTGAGCTTAGTTGTGATGTGATGTGCCATCCTGGAAGGATGGGAGGGAGGAGATGGACTCAGTTTCACTTACAACTGAATAGGCTGTGCCCTGTCCTCACACAAAGGTTTGCATAAGCTCTGGTAGTGAGTCTGGAGTCAGGGCAGGATGAGAGACCTCTGTGCATTTCAAATGCTTGTTTTTAAGCCTCCCCCACTTCAGAGACATAACTGGGTATAAGTACTGGATTTCTGACACCACCACCTCTGTACACTTCTGGACCTGTGAAGACTCAGCCAGGAATAAGGGCTGCTGTGCTGCTGAAGAGGCTGCCACTCTGCTGGCCTGCTGCTTTGTTGGACTCTTGCTTTGCTGTGCTGACCTGCTGGCCCGCTGCCCACCTGCCTGGGTTACAAGGACTGGACCTGCACTACTTGAACCCCGAGTGACTCCAAGGACGAGCTGGCTGGCCTACTTATCTGAAATCTTCGGGACATCAAAGAGTCCCAACTAACCTGATTTTGCACCTATCCATCTGTACGTATGCCCTGCCAAGTGGTGCCACCCCAGTCCTGGACTCTTGACAATGGGTCTAAGGTGTATCTATAGCAGAACCGATGCATCCTCGGCTGAGCGACACATCCCCAAGCATTTGGGACTAATGCATTGCCTTCGGAAGCGCCGCTGCACAACGCTTTACCCAGCGCAAGGTCCTCACTTCCCTCGTCGACGGCAGCCTCAATGACGATGACAGATCTCTGCATCACAGCTTCAACATTCATCGGACCCGACGTATTGTCCCTACTGTGCCTCGCACCCTTGACACCAGGCTTTACATCTCAAGCCCCATTGACAGGATCTCCAACATCAACGCAACAGGATCTCGCACCGGAGCCTTGCCACACCTCGGAACCTATGCATTATCTATGCTGCTCAACGCATCTTTGACACAGATCCACGCAAGTGCTCCACAACCCGGATTAAAGCACTTTGGTTCAAATTACTTAAGCAGGTCCCTGTACTCGGCCCGTGCTCCATCACAGTCAGACTGAACTTTTCACTTTGCCCCTGTCCGGCACAACCAGATATCCCAAATAGCACTTTTGCTTCTTGCCACTATTGTTAGCTAAAAACTTTCAAGTTCAATATCTAATGTTCTACTTATTGGATGTTTGTCGATTTGGTCTTGTTTTATTCATTAAATTAAGCTTTATTTTACTAACCTGGTGTGGAATCTTTTTGGGTGGTATTTTCACTGTTGTACTGTTTGAAGTGATGCACAAATACTTTACACATTGCCTCTAAAGTTTAGCCTAACTGCTTTGTGCCAAGCTACCAGAGAGTAAGCGCAGGTTAATTTAGGATTGCCTGCTTCATACCCTGATTAGGGTAGTGGCCGCTGCTTGACTAGGGATCATACCCCAGTCAACCTACAACACAATTTTGAACAGTTGATAATTTGATTCTGCACCCTACAAAGTGACTCTAGAGTGGAAAACCAGGATTTTATACTGACATCTTTGGTAACAGCCAGGAGAGTCGCAAGATCCAGAATCACCTCTATTGAAAAGTCTTAGAAACCTGCTACTAAGCAAATTCTCCTGAACGCACCAAGACACTGAATTCACACAGTTGATATAATCTAAGACAGGAGACAAATTTAGGAGGAAATGGTGGACCAACGTTTGGAGATGTAAATGGCACTTCAGACTCACTACTGTTCATGCTACCTCAATGCCTTGAAGTTGAAGTAATTTCCAGGATAATCCGTTCCTCCTTGCCAGTATGGCTGCTGTGTGATCCTGACATGCCACAGTCCAAATTTATAGGTTTTGTAAACAAAACCCGGTCTCGAAGGGGATGGGGGTGCTAGGCACCCACCGTTACATAAAGTTAAGCTATTGTTTATTATAAGAATGGAACTCCCACAGGGGCACAGTTACCTATGTGCTAATAGGCAGGTCTGCGAAGGCCTTGCTTTTATGGCCGGCGGCCAGCTTCCATCGTCCTCCTCACTCACTACAGGCACCTGATGGGAGCATGTAGCTTGCCCTGCTTGTTGCAGACTAGCAGTCTCATGGAAGGACAGTTGGGGAAGTCTGTTTAGAGGGGGGTTGTTTTTTGGGGGTTTTTTCATGTTATGTTAAATCTGTACCCCACATAACAGTGACTGTGGGTGATAGAGATGGGGATGGGTTGGGACACCCTTGGCAGTGCTTATTCACTCACGGATAAATGGTGAGCTATAAGTTTATTACCTGAAATATTTGAAGCCTTAATGCACCCATCAAATGCTACAAAGTCCATTCCTCGCTGATGCGGTGCGAGGCACAAATATTGTTCCTACAAGGCATTCACCTTACATGTGCGGAAGGAGCCAAGTTGAAACGCCTTTAGAGGGGCCAGGTGTATTCTGAAATGTATTCTACTTTTGCCAGTCAGGCCTTAATATGGGTGAGGACTGGAGTCCCGCTAACGGAGGAGGACACCCTGAATGATACCGATGGCAGATATGTGCTCCTCTATGGTAAACTTGATGGGTTGAAATTGCTACTCAGTAGCATTTACATGCCGAACACAGATCAGTTGAAATTCTGGCATGCTCTCATCAAAGCCCTAGCCCACTAGCAAAATGTGCCATGGATATTGGAAGGATAGTGTTCTTGACCTGTCATTAGATGTGTGCCATCACTGTCACGTGCTTGACTGCGTGGAATGCTGTAGAACTGAATCGCTGACTGGACAGTAGGGCAACGGTAGAGGTTTGGCAATAATATTCCTTTTAATATTCATTTTACTCCCTACCACATTACATCTTTACTAGACATGACCACATTGTGTGCACTGCAGTTAAACTTTTTTTTTCCAGTCTGTGAAGCACATACCGAAAAAATATATCTGACCAAAACCCTGCCAAGGCAACTCTAAGATGGGGTTGACTGCTCTCACCCCTTCCTATGTGTGGCATACAAACTAGGATGCTTATTGACCTCTCTTTTAGGCACAACTTGGAGACACACATTGAGCAGTTCTTTACGAAGAACACAAATGCAACTTCCTAACCACTGATTAAGGTCTCAGTTACAGGACTGTGGATCCAGACTACTGTAGGGGCTTGCCAATCCTTATTGGACACTTTCCACAAGATAGAGGCTAAGCTGCGCACCATAGAGACACACACCGCTGCAGGGCACCAACCCTTAGGACGCTACTTGAAATTACTGCAGCAACACGCAGAAGGCATGGAAAAGCTACGGTGCTTTGACCATGCTGCATATTTTGCTAAAACACACAAAGAAGGTGACAAAGCAGACTTTTAGCGTGATTGCTCACACCCTTTCCAGGGCACTCCACAATCACCTTCATCAGTGATCAGAATGGGCGGCTGCACCACACACAAGTGGACATTAATACAGCATTTTTCCAATAGTACCGAAACTGATATCAGCACACTGCCTTATTCACCACAGTTAATTCTGAAGTTTTATAAGGCCTACTAAACTCCTACGTTTGATGGTGGACCAATGGCTGGTCATGCAAGTCCCTATCACTGAACATGAAATTGAAGGACCCTCCAGGACTTAACCACTGGCAAGGTCTCTGGCACAGATGGGATCCCCTCAGAGTTCTATTCAATGTCTTTGTCTCTGTTAGCCCCAGGACT
The DNA here is from genome assembly GCF_964204655.1 of Triturus cristatus. Taxonomy (NCBI): domain Eukaryota; kingdom Metazoa; phylum Chordata; class Amphibia; order Caudata; family Salamandridae; genus Triturus; species Triturus cristatus. The sequence continues at coordinate 927,040,115 of NC_140594.1, forward strand.
TGTAAAGCTTTTTAAAACAGCATACTGGTAGAGGGTAGACTACCTCTCTCTGCCAGTGAAGGTTTGATTTTCTCCATATTTAAACCTGGCTGAGACTCCAGGGATATGACTGCTTATCACAGCTTATCTATACTTAACATGTATTATAAGATCTTCAGGAAACTCCCTATCCTTGATCCACACCGATCAGTGTGGATTTCTTCTGGGCCGCAACACCCCCTTGAATATTAGGAGGCTATACTTGTAATTAGCCTATGCTCCATACCGATACCCTCACTCACCTTGCCTTGCCTTTAGGAAAGGCATGCAATTCCCTTGACTAGACATGCATACATTTGGTTCTTTGCAAATATGGGTTTGGAGATTGCATAGCAGCTTTGTTTAGGATTTTTTATTCTTCCCACACAGCCCAAATGAAGGCAAGATGCTTGAGGATACATAGAGGTACGCACCAGGGATGCCCACTCTCCCCTTATAATTTGTGCTTGTTATTGAGCCACAGACGGAGACTCTCCAGTGCAAAAGGGGTGAAACTAGGCATTCTTGTGGCTAGGTCCACACATTAGATTTTGCTTTATGCGGGTGATCTATTGGTCTACATATGGGATGTTAGGGCCATTCTGACTGGAATTAAGGAGATACTGCATCGATTCCACTCAGTGTCCGGGCTCAAGGTTAATTGCGGCAAATTGTGTATTTTTCCACTGTGGAAGGACGCTCTTCCTAGAGCACTATGAGAGGGACTGGGAGCCCTACCCTGGATGCCAACCTGCTTCAAATATATTGAAGTGCTCATATTTCACTCTGATGTGGATAATATCGCCGCTAATCTTGGGGCAGCAGTGTGTTCCCATAAGGCACAATTCAAATTATGGGTTATTTTGCCCCTACCAATGATGAGCAGAGTGGCAATAGTAGAAATGGTCATGCTGCCCCATCTGTTGTCTTAGTTCATTAACATCCCAACAATCTGCCCAGATCCTTCTTTTGGGAAATAGATTTTCCCCTTAGGGAGCCTCAATGGGGTACAAGGCAGAGATGAATCACTCTGTTGACATTTCAGTTACCTGTGGAAAGGGGAGGACTGGGAGTTCCTAACTTAAGAAATATTATGTGGCGGCCCAGCTACAATGGCCTACTAGGTGGCTTGCTAGCTAATCCCTTGGGGTACCATATTGTCCCAATCAGGATTTGAAGCAGGGACATTAGAACAACTGCGGTTTCTGACTTCCGGTCGATGTTGGTTTGCTGAAGAGGGACTTATTGCTCACCTTTCCTCACCCCATTATGCCCCGGCCTTGCTTTTCTCCAGACTCCCCCTATGTGTAGGCAGACTGACACCTAAGTCCTTCACACAATGGTCATCCAACTTTGTCACTCAAATAGGTAAACTATACAATGCAGGCTCTCTAATGAGCTTCCAAAACCTCATAGAACAGTACAGCATAAACAAAGGGCAGTTCATGCACAATGAATGATCAAAGCAGTGCTACGCACCCAGTGGCAGGCTGTCCCTACTGAAAGATCAAAACATGAGCTTTTACAGACTTTGCATACCTTTGGGTCCGGTCCTAGGCTTTCCGACTGCCTGTACCGAGCTTAACTACAACCAGTTGACACAAAGTTGCTTCCGCGTTGGAACAGATGGGAAACAGACATAGGCAGAGCATTTAATGATCTGGAATGGCGGAATGTGGTTCAATACATCCACAGAGTATCACGTAACTCCAGGTTTCAATTAATACATGTCTATATTCTAAACAGAGCATACCTTACACTGGCCAGATTAGGGAAACTCTTCATAAATGTCCCCATAACTGCCCCGATGTGCCGCATTGGACGCTGACTTCTATCACATGCTGTGAGCATGCCCGAACCTCACCCAATTTAGGACTCAAGTGACTGTTGCCTTAGCTGCTACACTGGAAGCTCCCCGATCTCTGCACCCCTGACATTTGTATGCTAGGAACATTTCAGAGATTCAAGACCGACAGGGTCCAGACTGACTGTCTTAGTTCCCCTATAACCCTGACTCATGTTTACCAGGGCATGGAGGATTGCAGTGGCCCCTTCTCTAACCAAATGGCAGCATGTACTGTAACAATGGTTGCTTGTGGAACAGCAGGCATTGTGCACTGAAAAGCTGAGAGGGCTCTGCTAATTCCCCAATGCACACAAATGGAACAAGCTCACTGAACAATTGCTGGCCCACATTACAAACGACAACCAAACCCCCATGAGAGCCTACCTCACAGTAAACTCTAAGACCGTCCACCATACTCAGGGCACTCCCACATCATCCCATCTGAAGGCTCCGGTGTATAAACCCAGTGGGTGTGGATGCCCCCTGCTGTTCCAGTAGATGAGGTTGGTGACATGAAAGAGCTTTGAGCTGGACATTGGGGGGACGAACAGTCTGTATTTTGCAAACCTGACCAATATGACCGCCTTGAAAATACCAACTAGATTTGACTTTGTGCCCCCCCATACCCCGCTATTATAACTTCACCACCTTGTGGTGTCTCTCCTCCCCTTGCCCCTCTCCTATGCCCTGGGAGTGAATCTACAATATATATTTACCACTAATGTATAGATGTGAGGTCAGGTTTTCTCCAACTATTACCCCACTATTTAGAGGGGACACCCCGTTGGTGTCCCTGGTTTTGGTCATATATTACAACAAACCTCCACCAGAATTAGCAATGCTTAGCTCCAAAAGCACAGCCTTATATTTAGAACGATGGGCAATGGGCAGTTACCAAATATGTGTACTCACTGTGCTAATCATTTTCCTCTTCCATGTTCTGGCATGTGGCCCCGATGGCCATATGGCTGGCTACCTAGTAAATGAGGTGCACAGGAAATCATTATGTGTTGCCATTTCTTTTATCTGTCAGAGATTACTACGATATATGTATATATATATGATGATGACATAAGGGATACGTGAGCAATAAACACAACTGTAAAACAAGAGGAGTTTGTGCTCTTTTTTTTTGGGACCGTTTCAAGTAAAACAGAAGGGTGGATTTGCGAATTAGAAATATATATATATCTATATATTATCTACTGGCGGTCACCAGTAGATAGTTATAGTTAGGACAGTGTTTCCATAGGAAATCCGCAACATTCTATTTGGAATAACTTTGGCGCCGGTTGACGAATCCTCGCGAAATTTCCAAAACAGGTGGGGCGCTCCGCTCCGCTCCTACCCTAAAAGTCTCGGGGGGATTCGTCAAGCGGGGGCTGAGAAAAAAGGGGGGTCCCAAAACCCATTTTCCCCATGCAATTTTCCATAGGGACCTTTAGTCCAAGGTACAGCCCGAACGGCTGAACAGAATTACTTGAAATTTGGCAAAGAGGTAGTCCTCAGGTCAGGCATGTGCCTTTTGCATATATGGTGTCAATCTGTTCAGTAGTTCCTGAGAAAATCAAAAATAAAATCACATACATATCTGGGCGGAGCCTAACCACACATCTCATCGTGAGATCTGATTGGCTGTCAGTACTTCATCCAAGAAGTGTTGGCAGCCATCTTGGGACCAATATACATGATAGCACCTCATTAAAAAGCACTGCAGTTAATAGAAGGTTTTAAGACTTTAATTACATTATAAATCATTTGTTGATGGTACCATACTCATTTTAGGAATTGTGGTGTGTTCTAAGGTGATTTTACCATGTGAAAAAGCCTTCTGCTGTGATATCACGAACCATGTTTGAGAAAAAACTATTTTCTCATACTTTTCCCACAGAGGTTTGGAAGGTGATCTATAAGCTAAACTGAGAGCATATTTTCTGTAAATTCACATTATCTTTCTCAGTAAAACATGTACATCCAACAAGGGCAGAGACTGTCAGTTGATTACTTTGTGTTCTACTGCAGCTTCCCAGAGTGCTCTAAAGAACAACTAGAGCGCTAACAGTCTTACTTATGACAAAAGTATGGCACACCTGAAGCCATCTTGATTGGAATAAAGTGGTAACACTTAAAACATTTAATTTACAAAGGAACAAAATGAGGGGGTTCAGTTTGCCATATAAATTATGATTAGTGCTGCAGAAAGAAAAACTAGGGCATATTTTGACTTCTGAAATCCTCTTTTATTTCATAAAAACATTCTGACATGCAGACTGAAACATGCACTTTGAATACCAGCAGCAGACTTGCCTGGTGAGCAGTAGCTTTACTACAGTGATCTAATGAGCAACTAGAGTGCTAACATTCAGAATTTATGGAAAATGTGTGACACATCTGAATGCTTTCTTGATGGAATCAAAGTAAAAAACTGAAAGTATTTCCTAATGAGGAGACTGCAGTAAATGAGGAAATTAGGAAACTTCATAACAAATAAATCTCCTAAAATGGCCACCAGAGACAAAAGAGCCCAAATGTAGCCCAAATATCACCCAGATGTAGCCCAAATGTAGCCCAATGACAGAAGTGTGCAAAACACTTATTTTTTGTGTATTTGCAGTTTTATATAGTGCAGACTTGTCAGGTATTGGAGTGCTTTACATGAACATTGGTTACATCTCACAAGATCAAATTCATTTTGGTTGTAGACATGGGGAGATTAAGGGATTTGACCAGAATCACAGAATGTTCAGCTGAAGCAGAAACTCCAACCTGGTTCCCCAGTTGCAAAGTCTGCAGCTCTGGAAGTAACACCACACCCTCTCCCCTTGAATGCAACATTTAATCAAGTGGTCAACTGGATAAAAAAACTAATATTACAAATAATTTAAAAGTTCTTTGTCGCTATTTGAAAACTCAGAAAATATGTCCACATTTTAGTTTTTTAGAGCACTAACCATAATTTTGATGCAAATAAGACTCTCTCATATATGTAATTTCTAAAGGAAATACTCTAGGCATTACAGTTTTGATTACATCAAGATGACGTCAGGCATTCCACACTTTTGTAATAAATATAGAATGTTAGCAATCTAGTTGTTCATTGGGATACTGTTGAGAGGCAGAGGCTAGGGGCACGGACTCTGAAAATTGAAGGCAGGTAGGAGAGTGCAGAGGCAACAATTTGACCACACTAGGCAGGCAGGAAGGGCAGTGGCAGCACAACAGACTATGGAGGGCAGTGGAAAGCGGGGCAGGGGCAACAAACCAACAATACAGGACTGGCAAGAGAGGCTGTGGCAATATAATAGACCATTGTGGGCAGAAGGAAGAGGCAGTGGTCATACAACCATACATGCCAACAGACCCGTTTCAGCCAGGAAACGTCCAATGTTTTTAAGCTCAAATGGGCTTTACTTGATCTGTTTCCTGTCTACAATCTTCTCTTTTTCTATGTAACTCAAAGGGGAAAATCAATACCCCAGTTTTATTTCAAAATCTCCCTCTTACCAAGTTCAAATAGTCGCAAGTATGGTACATTGGATCATGGTAGGCAGGAGGAATTGGGGTAGGGACATGGACTCGGATAACAGAGGACAGGAGGGACATTGAGAGGTGCACCAAACTGACCCTACAGGGCAGGCATCAGGGTTTGCAGCAGCACAATACACTACACAGGGCATGCGGGACGGGAGTGCAGCACAACAATCCATAGAAAGCAATAGGGAGGGGACAGGACCATGCACATGGACAACAGACAACAGAGGGGAAAGAGGCAATGGTAGCTAGCTGACCATAATGGACAGACATGAGAGAAAGCTGCAGCATAACAGACCATAAAGGGCAGGAGGGACGGATCAGGGGCATTACAATGGAACCGACAAGCCAGGAGGGTGGGAATAGGGGTCTGCACATGGAAACAGAGGGCTGGGGGCAGGGCAGGAGCAGCAAGATGACCATGGAGGTCAGGCAGGATGGGCACTAGAAACAAGACACACCATGGAGAGCAACAGTGAGACTATGATGACATACACACAGACCATGGAGGGAAGGTGGGAGGGGGTCAGGAGCAGCTAGCTGACCACACAGGGAAGGAGGGAGGGGCCATGGCAGCACAGAATACCATGCATGGCAAGCGGGAGGGTTAGTGGCAGCACAATGGCCATGATGGGCAAGAAGGAGGGTGCAGGGGCATGCACAAAGGACCATGGAGGATAGAAGGGAGGGTCAGTACCTGGGCACAGACAAGAGAGTTCAGGGGAAGGGGCCTCACAACAGACCGCGTGGGGCAGGCAGGAGGAGCAGTTGCAGCACAACAGACCAGGGAGGGCAGAAAGGTGTGGCAGTAAAATGGACCATGGAGGACAGGAGGAAGGGGATAGGGGCATGGCATGTGGACAGGCAGGGTGGAGGTGGCAAGGACAGGTTGCAGTCATCTGACTATGCTAGGCAGGTGGTAGGGGAGTGGCAGCTCAACAGAACACTCAGAGTAGATAGGAGTGGCAGGTCCATGGAACATGGTGGTCAAAAAGGATGGAGCAGGGGCATGCACAAAGACATCGGAGGGCAGGGGGAAGGAGAATAGGGACAGCAAGCAAAGCACAGAGGCTAAGCAGGAGGTCAATGATGGGCCATAGAATTGGGCAATGGAGGGCAGGATAAGTGGACTGGTACATCATGCTAAATGCAGGGCAGTGGCAGCACATCAGACCATGCATGGCAGGAGGGAGGAGGCTAGTCCATGGATTCAGACAACAGAGGATAGGGAGGAGGTGGATGGGGCAGCAAGCTAACTGTTCATAGAAGGTGGGTATTAGGAACTTTATTGTTTTTAAAATGTGTGTCTGTGCGAACTACTTAAAATATGAACAAGTATGCAGCATAATCTCACTTTTATTCAGGAAGAAGAGGACGTTTGGGACTGTGACTCCGGGCTCACTTGGCAGAAACATCCCCTGACCCTCCACCCCCATCGCAAAATGTAATGCCCGTGAAAAGGGTAGGTGGACGCAGTGTTATATAGAACATAGTCCTGAGAGCACGATTGAAAATGAAAACTAGATATAGTATATGGTATAAACTATGCACCAAAAAGTGTGATATAAGATGAACCGGGGCGTGAAATATAATAATAATACATTGTGTGCAATGACAGATTCATTGGAGAGTGCGAGATAGCACAGGCACTAGCGCTTGCAATGTGATATGTGCCTTGGAGTGTAATATGCACAGGGCAGTGTTGTGTAACCTAAGTAGTCTCTAAAGTTGTAATATAAAATATGTGCTGGGTAGTGTAACATTGCATATGCACTGTGACAAAGATATGGATCCCAGATTGTAATATGCATGGCATAGCGCTGTGCTTTATAACATAGGCATCGAGGAAGGCACGTTAGATGGGGCAATATAACCCGTGCGAAGTCAAGTGTGGCATGACATATTCACGGGGTGGTGTTACAGTGCACATGGGCTAGAGAGTGTCATAGCATACGCACTAGCTGGTGGAATACAACACAGAGGTGTGTGGCACTCGGCGGGCACTGGTGGGTGTAACACAGCATTGGGCTCCGCCAGGAGCACGCTGTGACCCTCAAGTGAGGTTTGTCTCCTTTCCAGAGAGTAAAATAAAAAGTATTACACATCCGGCAGTGGATGTGTGTTTTATTAACCGTGAGGGCGTTTCTTGCATAGTTTGGTCGAATTTTTGTTGAATCCCCTTTGAATGGCTTGGTGTGCATGTGTATTAAATATGCCCGTCAATAGCTACCGATGTTTGTATAAATAAACGACAAGGGTGTCTACTTGGAGAGTACCCACCAGCGGTGGCGCCGGGATTAGGCACGGTAGGGTGTCAGACATGTCAGAGCTTCACTAGCGGTGTGAATACATTCTACGTGGATTCATTGTATGCATAGTCGCCTTTTAATGAATATAACGCAAATCGTCATGGTGATAGGTACATACGGTTTGTCCAGCATGTCCTAGGTGTTTCTATAAATATATATATTTTTTTTTAAATAAAAAACAAAGGCCGGCCCCGGGGATGGGGTCCCCAGGGCCATAAGTGGCCTGAGGAGGGGGGCAACACAGCCCCCCTCCTAAAGAATAAAAAAATAAAAGAAAGGCCATGACCTGGGGGTTGGGGTCCCCGGGACCGATTAAGGCCTTGGGAGGGCCAAATTATTTTTTTTCAACAAAAAAAATTAGGGTGCAGGCCCATGGGGATGGGGTCCCCAGGGCTAATAAATTAGAAAAAGAAAGGGGGCCACACAGCCCTCCTTCTTAAAAATAAATAAATAAAAGACCGGCATCGCACCGGAGGCCACGCCCCCTCCTTGCAGCAATCTGCAAACGCGCCCCCTGGCCAGTTGTAAGTTGAGGAATTAATTCCCCTTCAATACTGAGGGTCCCTGAGGGCCAACTAGCCCAACAGGTATCTCCAGTATGCGCCAGGGAGCTGCGTTGCAGACAGGTGTTCTGAGGCCACGCCCCTTTTTACACCTCCATGCAACGCAGCTCTGTGGCGCTTACTGGAGGTACCTAGTGGGCTAGTTTGACCCTAGGGAACCTTAGGATTTAAGGGGACTTAATCTCCTAACTCAGAACGGCCACAGGGCGCCTTCACACAGTGGTGAAGGGAGGGGACGGGGCCTGAGGTGACGTGTGCAAACACGCCCTGTGGCACGTTTTTAAGTTGGGGAAATAATTCCCTTTCAATCCTGAGGGACCCTGGGGTCCAACTAGCCCACCAGGTGCTTCCAGTAAGCACCACTGCTCTGCGTTGCAGAGAGGTGGTGCAGGCCGCGCCACTTTTTACACCTCTCTGCAACGCAGCTCTGTGGCGCTTACTGGAGGTACCTAGTGGTCTAGTTGGACCCTAGGGACCCTCAGGATTCAAGGGGACTTAATCTCCCAACTTAAAACGGCTACAGGGCGTGTTTACACAGTGGGGAAGGGAGGGGACGGGGCATGAGGTGACGTGTTCAAACACTCCCTGTGGTGCGTTTTAAGAGGTAGTTTTAATCCCCTGCCCTATTATATACTAGGGGCTTACAGAGGAGGTCATGCTAATCACAGAGGGACCCCAACGCATAGTGTGCCCTAGTGTATGTAGGTGTTTTCACTGTATTCTGAGTGTCTTTTAACATAGCACTGGCTCTAGGACTGGTTAGTCAGACTCAGTTACCACCAGTATCCGTCTGAAAAAGTTGAGGGTACAGGATGATTTTGCAACAAGGCTTGTTTCTGCTCTTCTGTTTGTTCTTTCTGCACGTTATACTTCTTCCTGCACTTTTCTTTGTCTTTGAGGACTTCTGTTGCTTCTTTCTGCATTTCTTTTTTTTCTTTCTGTGCGTTTTTCCTTCTTTCTTCACATGTCCTATCTCTGTAGGCATAGCTAGAAATTAGCATTTAAAAAACCTTTGAAATTCACTGAAAAAAACATAGGTTTCAGGCACATTATAGCTAGGAATTAGCATTTAAAAAACCTTAGAAATTCACTGAAAAAACCATAGGTTTCAGGGGCGTTATAGTTAGCTGGACTTTTCACTCGTGCAAAACCATAGAAATTCCCCCGTTATAGTTAGTTCAGCTAACTATAACTCGCGCGCCCGCAATGCACTGCTGATGACGTCACATATTACATCACTCATGACATGGTCAGTGACATCACTCATGACATCACTGATGACATCACTGATGACATCATCCTTGTGACAGAGTGGCAGACCTCCTCTCCCCCTAATATAACCTTTGATACACACATTCAAAAATAGAAATTAAAATTTTCAAAACAATGGACATACCAATACCAGTTACAACAACCTATTCAGTAATTGTAAGATCCACATCCACTCATTCACCAACAGTCCTATACAGTCACTCATACATGTACTCACTCATCATATGTACTCATACACCTATACATCCTGTTACACAACGCCACTCATCCATAAAGTTACTCACACACATAGTCACTCATGCTAATAAAGAATCAAACATCCGTTTACCTGCATATACAGTTATACACGCACAACCACACTTACTTCTACAGAAACTTACACATAATTAGTCTTTTTAACAATCACTTATAGAAACACATACTTATTCATACAGGAACTCTTTCAATCTCTCACTCTCACATATACTCACTTATATACACCAATAGTCACATATACTAGTTTAAAACATATGTAGTTACTCATAGAGACACTATTGAGACAGTCATTCACTCACTAACACACCCATGCACACACTCATCCACCTATACAGTCCTGCACACATGCTGTCTTCAACACATAAAAACAGTGAGTCACTCATTCATGCATCTATGCACTAAGTAATACCCCCCACCGAACCATACAGACACTCAGACACTCATACTGATACTCAAAAAACCAACTAATATCCCATATAGACACTCATGTAGCTACTCACCAACCCATGCAGCCACTTATACACAAAGTGAGAGACTGATACATATATTTATATATTTAAACATTACTCACTAACCCATGTATTCACTAAGATACACTTAATCAGTCAGTTATACAATCAATTTTGCAAACAAAATCATCCATTTAGACACTTAAATACACATTTATTTTTCCATCGACCTTGAGATATCCATATATAAAACATATTTAATTTTCAGAAAAACACACATTCACTGGATGATGTCATCAAAGATGTCATTTGAGATGTCATGAGTGATGTCATGAGTGATGTCACTGACCATATCATGAGTGATGTAATATGTGACGTCATCAGCAGTGCATTGCGGGCACGCGAGTTATAGTTAGCTGAACTAACTATACCGGGGGTATTCCTATGGTTTTGTACGATTGAAATGTCCAACTAACTATAACGCCCCTGAAACCTATGGTTTTTTCAGTGAATTTCTAAGGTTTTTTAAATGCTAATTTCTAACTATAACGTGCCTGAAACCTATGGTTTTTTCAGTGAATCTATATATTTTTATTATACTATGTATACATGTGAAAATGTCTTGGTCCGCCTGTCTGCCTCGGTGGCACAGAAAAAATGGGTGGAACTGACGTCAGCACACCGACGAGGTCCTCTTATGACTCCGATGACGTCATACGGTTTCGCGAGCGGAGCCGTGCTATTATGACGTCCTCGTCGACGTGGGAGAGCTAGGAAAGAATTTCCATGGAATGCTGGTGCAGAGGATATTCACCTAAGTGTTCAGGCTAGTCATTTGAGAGCAACAGAAACCGAAACCAGTGATCCGAGGGCAGAGGCCCTGCAGATGGCACACGAGGTGGGGTGCCCATTCGTGTGCACCGACGGGGCAGCAAAGTGACATGCACCACAACCCACAAAAAAGGTAACGAGGTCACTGAATAACACAGGATCTTCTCTTTGTATCTGGCAGGAACAACATAGTTAAAATGCCCTATGACCAAAATGTAGAATTAGTGCTACAACGGTCTTCAAGAGGACCTGCGATGCCGCTTCTGCCTCCCGTACCCTGGAGGCGGCACATGGGTTACGTGGTACGGTCATACTGCGGTGGGACGCACACTCGTTGATCTCTCATGGCACTGCTCCACACTTCAGGGAGGATGCTTTCCATTAGCTATGTTTTCTGATGACGTGTCGCGCCGGCCCAGTCCAACAACAGAACTCCTTTAGATCCAAACAGACTCTTCCACTTTCTCACCGAAAGTGAAACCAGGTCATGCGGACACTTTCACAAAACAACATCTGGGAATGCACTTTTCGGTAAAAAAAAACACATTCCTTCCTCCTAATTAATCAAATAAACGTCTCACTGAAGAACAGGGGCCAGCTTCGATCGGTAAACAGCCCTTACAATGACTTTTTTACTTTGCGATACCATTACAACGCATGCATAACCACGCATGCGTTGTACATCACGAAGTCATTACTACACATTTTTTTAGAATGCATGGTCATTTACCACGCATGCCTTTATAGCAAATTTTGTTGTAAAGATATGTATGGTAAATGACCATGTGTTTTAAAAAACATGTAGACGATCCACGTTTTTGTAAGGAAACAGAGGCTGTTCCGTTTCCTCACAACGACGTGCACCACCCCTCAGAGACGACGGGAAGCAGGAACCACAAGGAGAGAGGAACCATGAGTAGTGAGAGGTAAGGGGGATTGGGTATGTGGTGTTTTTTTTCTAGGGTTTAGGGTAGTGCAGTGGTGTTTGGATAGTGTAGGGGGTTGTGCTGGGGGTAGTGTTTTAGGGTTTAGGGTAGTGCAGTGGTGTTTGTGTAGTGTAGGGGGTCGTGTTTTAGGGTTTAGGGTCGTGCAGTGGTGTTTGGATAGTGAAGGGGGTCATGCTGGGGGTAGTGTTTTACGGTTTAGGGTAGTGCAGTTGTGTTTAGGTAGTGAAGGGGGTCATGCTGGGGGTAGTGTTTTAGGGTTTAGAGTAGTACAGTGGTGTTTGTATAGTGTAGGTGGTCATGCTGGGGTAGATTTAGTGTTTAGGGTAGTGCAGTGGTGTTTGGGTAGTGTAGGGAGTCATGCTGGTGGTAGCGTTTTAGGGTTTAGGGTAGTGCAGTTATGCTTGGGTAGTGTAGGGTGTCGTGCTGGGGGGAGTGTTTTAGGGTTTAAGGTAGTGCAGTGGTGTTTGGGTAGTGGAGGGGGTAGTGTTTTAGGGTTTAGAATAGTGCGCCCAACCAGCCACAATATCCGTGGACAAAGGGGATCCTGACTCTTTTGAACGCTCCGCCAATTGAATAATTTGGGTCAAGGGCCCTACCATGTCCAAGACCTGTCAATTCCTTTCTTGGGATCCCTCATATACTTAGAGAAAAAGGTACATAGTTTTTCATCAATTTCAAGTGTGTGTGCCACCTTCCCCTTCAGTAACGGCCTGGGGCATTCTCCCCTCATCCTGACCTCCCTTTCAAGGGGTTGATGGATTTTCCCCACCACATACTCTGCCACTTTGGTGTCAGGGGTCCACTCCGCCACTCCGCCAACCTAGGATGGTAAATTTGGGTAGGCTTGAACATGTCCGAGTGGACCCCGTCCCCAACCTGGGACTGAGAGGAGTGGGACTCTGGATGCCAGGGACGCCCCGAGTCCTTATCCTCATCGGAGGAGAAATCGTCCTCCGATACACCCGCTCCCTCTAAGGGAAACCCGCCATCGGGGTCTACAATAGTGGTGACAGTGTCACAATTTTCTCCGGACTCCTCCTTCTCCCGACAGGGTGCATGTTTTAGCATTCGCGCATTCTTGAGGAAGGTCTCCGTAAGTTTATCAATCCTTCCAAGTGCCCCGCGTTATGCTTAACGGACCTTTTATTCCCCATCTGGGAGCTACTGGGACCCGCCACCACCATATCTGGGTCACTGAACACCCCAGGGATGCTTTTCACCATCTTATCAACCTGATCCCTAAGAGGAGCCAGCGCCCTAGAAATAGCCAGAGCGAGGGCTTGGTCCACTGCTAGAGGGAGAAGTTGGGGGGCCATTCCTCCTCCACTTCCTGGTAGGAGGAGTAAAAATAGTCTTCTGGAGAAGACATGATAGCAGAGGTTGTGAGCACAGAACAAATGCCCTTAAAATCCTTAAGGTAGCCCCCTCATCGGTGCTCCAACAGCTGGGCTTTCCCTGAAGCTGTTATAAGAATAGACTGAGGAGCAATACCAATTATCAACTAACGTGGCCGTGTGGGAAAATCACCGCGTAGCGGTGTCAAAATTAGGCGAGGGTTGGTCGGGAATCAAGCGGACCCTAAAGCTGTGACCGGATTCCCAAACGCGTGTAAAGACCAGCGGGAGCGCTCAACGGAGCTGCCTCGCTCAGACCAGAGCGCACAGTGGGAGAAACTGCGAGGTGGGAGAACCAGGGACATTTTAAGGATTTTGGGGGCCCTGGGCCAAACATATTTTGGGGGCCCCTGTTCACAATAACTTTGAATTCACTGTCCATTTTACGTTCATTCTCACCCTTGCTATGTCACGCAATATTTAATGATACTTTCAAAATGTATGAAACAGTAAAAGAAAGAAGAACAATGAGCTGTAATTACTTACATTACATTTTATAGTGATTATGTTACTTGAATCCACACCTGAAGACAAATGAAGATCAGTGGGGCCGTCTGGTTGTGCTAGACCACTCTCTCAGTCACTCTAAGTATCACATATAACATTATTGAAGTAGGCCAGAGTGATGTTGTCCCATTTTCCAGCAAAATTCTGTATCCACCTGTCTAGATTTAATCAATGTCTTGTTCCATGATATTATTTTTCATTCATTTCAGCCTGAGGTATAGAACTTTCTATGCATTTATTATTTTCAGTGCTGTTCTTCTTACCTTCTTTCTATTGTTAACATTGGTTCTTTCTTTCCTCAGACATGCTCAGAACATCACCTTTAACATTTTACTGGTGAAATTCAAATTGTTTAAGGCCTTAACAATGTTGATTCTGGGACGAACTTTATTGCATGGGCTGACAGCAAACAGTAATAAATACAGAAAAGCATTGGCGTTCAACCTTCTTCAACGTGTTCTGTGCAATAGGTGTTTGTTTGGATGATATCATATACATCATGGTTCATAGGTTAAACAGAACATGATTGAGCAATTATCCTTGTTGGACCTCATCTTGTATCTCTGCAAATCTTGTTACCTACACCTGACCTGTGCAGTAATTGTGTTTAGGAGTTCTATTTTAATTTTGAGGAATTGAACATAAATGCTGCTGGGTTTGGAAGTTTTGTTGAAGGCAATGTTTGCTGCCTGTATCAAAGGCTTGAATTAAGTTTCAATGATAAGTAGAAAGTTATAGACCATAGAAAGTTATAGGCTTTTGTGAACTGCTGACAATACTTTTATGATGCTCAGATTAACCCTATTTATGATTTACCATTTTCCTGGTCTACTCAGTCTTGGAGATGCCTGCAAGGCATCCATGCTGTTTTCCTGAATGGTCAGGCCCTCTTTGGTTGTTTCATAGTTGGAGAAGGACGAAATAGGCAAGACTGAGTACAAGAACTCTATGTTGTTGGCTTGAATTTTGACAATGCTGTTTGTCACATAGAATTCGGTTTTGGCATTTTCTTGCGAACATTATTCAAAGTGATTTTGTTCTTGGGTCTTCTTCCCATTTGTCAGTTTTTCTTGTCATATAATGTCAATGCTATAAGTGCACAATGTGCTGTGATTCCAGAGCATCTAGGGGTATTTTAAGTGCAGTTTAGGTTGTAGAAGTCAAACATCTTAATGCAGATGATTTTTAGAAAAAGGAAAGTAAATGTGTTTCTATGAATATTTACTTAGATTCAATGAATACCAAAAATGTCACTATGTGTTTCTGCAAAATAAAGCTTCTAAGTCAAACCTTGGAGCATCTCTGTACAATATTAGGCCCCTGTAAGACACTACTTAAAGTATGCATCTCTTTCTGGATTTGCTAGCAGCAAACTCATTAACCAGATCAGCAAATTCTATTTCTTGGAGCATTTCTGACTCAATACTCAGCAGAGCCAGAGAATTGAGTCTGGCTTGTAGCATTCGATTACGTAGCTCATTTTTTATGAGCTTCAACTTTGAAAAGGACCTTTCACCAGTACAGTTTATGACCATCATCGACAAGGATATTCGCAGTGCAATTTCAATGTTAGGGAAAGTGTTCTCTAGTTTATCAGTTTTTATTTTCCTGTAAAGACAAGTCATTGAAATTGTTTCATTTTTGTGTACAGGATAATGTTTGAACTGCTGGCATTCCTTGATGAGATCAGCTTTGTTCAGGTCTTTATAGTACAAAGAGGCAAGTTTTTCACACCACCCTTCGATTTCTTTGGTGTTCATGTTTTTTAATTCTATAAAGAAGCCAAACCGATTATTTAGGTCTCTATATGCTTCGCTTCGCTGTGTTAAACCATCAATCAGAGAATCCATGATCGGTAAGTATGCTTCTACTTTACATTTTTTCCGCCCTTCAAGTACGGTGTCACTAGAGGGTCCTTCAAACCGAATTTGTCTACTGCTTCGTTGTTTTGTATGCTTTCCAAAATCTCTGTAATGAGTATCAGGAGCTTTTGCCTTTGCCTTGCATTCATAGTCATCAAATTGGTCTCTCAACTCTTGGACATAAGACTTCAAAGGTTGGATAATGTTGACTGCAACAGATAGGTTAACATCTTCTTTTTGTACAGTCTTGCTTGTTTCGTTGAAACGCATCAGTATGTCATTCCAAAGAATGGTCAAGAAAATGGTTTCCAGCTTGTCCATTTTTTTAAGGAGACTAAGTGCATCATGCATTGTATCTTTTGACTGAATGTGATCATTTGTCAGTGAATCAAGAGCAGCTTTAATTCTTTCATAGCCACCACATTATGGGCATCTGCATGAGCTGACCATCGAGTATCAGACAAGCGTTTTACCTCACAGTAAACTCTAACACCGTCCACCATACTCAGGGCACTCCCACATCATCCCATCTGAAGGCTCCGGTGTATAAACCCAGTGGGTGTGGATGCCCCCTGCTGTTCCAGTAGATGAGGTTGGTGACATGAAAGAGCTTTGAGCTGGACATTGGGGGGACGAACAGGCTGTATTTTGCAAACCTGACCAATATGACCGCCTTGAAAATGCCACCTAGATTTGACTTTGTGCCCCCCCCTGCTATTATAACTTCACCACCTTGTGGTAGCTCTCCTCCCCTTGCCCCTCTCCTATGCCCTGGGAGTAAATCTACAATATATATTTACCACTAATGTATAGATGTGAGGTCAGCTTTTCTCCAACTATTACCCCACTATTTAGAGGGGACACCCTGTTGGTGTCCCTGTTTTTGGTCATATATTACAACAAACCTCCACCAGAATTAGCAATGCTTAGCTCCAAAAGCACAGCCTTACATTTAGAACGATGGGCAATGGGCAGTTACCAAATATGTGTACTCACTGTGCTAATCATTTTCCTCTTCCATGTTCTGGCATGTGGCCCCGATGGCCATATGGCTGGCTACCTAGTAAATGAGGTGCACAGGAAATCATGATGTGTTGCCATTTCTTTTATTTGTCAGAGATTACTACGATATATATATATATATGATGATGACATAAGGGATACGTGAGCAATAAACACAACTGTAAAACAAGAGGAGTTTGTGCTCTTTTTTTTTGGGACCGTTTCAAGTAAAACAGAAGGGTGGATTTGCGAATTAGAAATATATATATATCTATATATTATCTACTGGCGGTCGCCAGTAGATAGTTATAGTTAGGACAGTGTTTCCATAGGAAATCCGCAACATTCTATTTGGAATAACTTTGGCGCCGGATGACGAATCCTCGCGAAATTTTCAAAACAGGTGGGGCACTCCGCTCCGCTCCCACCCTGAAAGTCTCGGGGAGATTCGTCAAGCGGGGGCTGAGAAAAAAGGGGGTCCCAAAACGCATTTTTCCCATGCAATTTTCCATAGGGACCTTTAGTCCAAGGTACAGCCCGAACGGCTGAACAGAATTACTTGAAATTTGGCAAAGAGGTAGTCCTCAGGTCAGGCATGTGCCTTTTGCATATATGGTGTCAATCTGTTCAGTAGTTCCTGAGAAAATCAAAAATAAAATCACATACATATCTGGGCGGAGCCTAACCACACATCTCATCGTGAGATCTGATTGGCTGTCAGTACTTCATCCAAGAAGTGTTGGCAGCCATCTTGGGACCAATATACATGATAGCACCTCATTAAAAAGCACTGCAGTTAATAGAAGGTTTTAAGACTTTAGTTACATTATAAATCATTTGTTGATGGTACCATACTCATTTTAGGAATTGTGGTGTGTTCTAAGGTGATTTTACCATGTGAAAAAGCCTTCTGCTGTGATATCACGAACCATGTTTGAGAAAAAACTATTTTCTCATACTTTTCCCACAGAGGTTTGGAAGGTGATCTATAAGCTAAACTGAGAGCATATTTTCTGTAAATTCACATTATCTTTCTCAGTAAAACATGTACATCCAACAAGGGCAGAGACTGTCAGTTGATTCCTTTGTGTTCTACTGCAGCTTCCCAGAGTGCTCTAAAGAACAACTAGAGCGCTAACAGTCTTACTTATGACAAAAGTATGGCACACCTGAAGCCATCTTGATTGGAATAAAGTGGTAACACTTAAAACATTTAATTTACAAAGGAACAAAATGAGGGGGTTCATTTTGCCATATAAATTATGATTAGTGCTGCAGAAAGAAAAACTAGGGCACATTTTGACTTCTGAAATCCTCTTTTATTTCATAAAAACATTCTGACATGCAGACTGAAACATGCACTTTGAATACCAGCAGCAGACTTGCCTGGTGAGCAGTAGCTTTACTACAGTGATCTAATGAGCAACTAGAGTGCTAACATTCAGAATTTATGGAAAATGTGTGACACATCTGAATGCCTTCTTGATGGAATCAAAGTAAAAAAACTGAAAGTATTTCCTAATGAGGAGACTGCAGTAAATGAGGAAATTAGGAAACTTCATAACAAATAAATCTCCTAAAATGGCCACCAGAGACAAAAGAGCCCAAATGTAGCCCAAATATCACCCAGATGTATCCCAAATGTAGCCCAATGACAGAAGTGTGCAAAACACTTATTTTTTGTGTATTTGCAGTTTTATATAGTGCAGACTTGTCAGGTATTGGAGTGCTTTACATGAACATTGGTTACATCACCCAAGATGAAATTCATTTTGGTTTTAGACATGGGGAGATTAAGTGATTTGACCAGAATCACAGAATGTTCAGCTGAAGCAGAAACTCCAACCTGGTTCCCCAGTTGCAAAGTCTGCAGCTCTGGAAGTAACACCACACCCTCTCCCCTTGAATGCAACATTTAATCAAGTGGTCAACTGGATAAAAACACTAAGATTACAAATAATTTAAAAGTTCTTTGTCGCTATTTGAAAACTCAGAAAATATGTCCTCATTTTAGTTTTTTAGAGCACTAACCATAATTTTGATGCAAATAAGACCCGCTCATATATGTGATTTCTAAAGGAAATGCTCTAGGCATTACAGTTTTGATTACATCAAGATGACGTCAGGCATTCCACACTTTTGTAATAAATATAGAATGTTAGCAATCTAGTTGTTCATTGGGATACTGTTGAGAGGCAGAGGCCAGGGGCACGGACTCTGAAAATTGAAGGCAGGTAGGAGAGTGCAGAGGCAACAATTTGACCACACTAGGCAGGCAGGAAGGGCAGTGGCAGCACAACAGACTATGGAGGGCAGTGGAAAGGGGGGCAGGGGCAACAAACCAACAATACAGGACTGGCAAGAGAGGCTGTGGCAATATAATAGACCATTGTGGGCAGAAGGAAGAGGCAGTGGTCATACAACCATACATGCCAACAGACCCGTTTCAGCCAGGAAACGTCCAATGTTTTTAAGCTCAAATGGGCTTTACTTGATCTGTTTCCTGTCTACAATCTTCTCTTTTTCTATGTAACTCAGAGGGGAAAATCAATACCCCAGTTTTATTTCAAAATCTCCCTCTTACCAAGATCAAAATGTTCGCAAGTATGGTACATTGGAT
Organism: Triturus cristatus; assembly: GCF_964204655.1. Classification (NCBI taxonomy): domain Eukaryota; kingdom Metazoa; phylum Chordata; class Amphibia; order Caudata; family Salamandridae; genus Triturus; species Triturus cristatus. The sequence goes on from NC_140594.1 coordinate 927,059,521, forward strand.
CATGGTAGGCAGGAGGAATTGGGGTAGGGACATAAACTCGGATAACAGAGGACAGGAGGGACATTGAGAGGTGCACCAAACTGACCCTACAGGGCAGGCATCAGGGTTTGCAGCACCACAATACACCACACAGGGCATGCGGGACGGGAGTGCAGCACAGCAATCCATAGAAAGCAATAGGGAGGGGACAGGACCATGCACATGGACAACAGACAACAGAGGGGAAAGAGGCAATGGTAGCTAGCTGACCATAATGGACAGACAGGAGAGAAAGCTGCAGCATAACAGACCATAAAGGGCAGGAGGGACTGATCAGGGGCATTACAATGGAACCGACAAGCCAGGAGGGAGGGAATAGGGGTCTGCACATGGAAACAGAGGGCTGGGGGCAAGGGGGCAGGGCAGGAGCAGCAAGATGACCATGGAGGTCAGGCAGGATGGGCACTAGAAACAAAGCGGTACAAAGGGGGTGGTGATGGACGGAGCATCAGAACCAATCAAACACTCACACCCAGTCAACAGATCTGGGTTTGATCCATCACCGTTCTTTAGCCCACTCTGCCACCCCAGTTCAGACATGGCCATATGCAAATCAGTCTGAGCCCGTGCCTCATGGGAACAGTCCAGCACGAACTGCCAAGCCATGCCTTCCCTGGACCGGAAACAAGCTTCCTAGGACCGGTTTCTGGCATTTCAGCCGTCTTCAGCCAGGCTTGCTTGAATCCAGTGGCAAAGTGAGCAAGGGACTCACGTCTGAGCATACCCTGCCAACTTATGGCGAACAAAGCGGTACAAAAGGGGGTGGTGATGGACGGAGCATCAGAACCAATCAAACATTCACACCCAGTCAACAGATCTGGGTTTGATCCATCACCGTTCTTTAGCCCACTCTGCCACCCCAGTTCAGACATGGCCATATGCAAATCAGTCTGAGCCCGTGCCTCATGGGAACAGTCCAGCACGAACTGCCAAGCCATGCCTTCCATGGACCGGAAACAAGCTTCCTAGGACCGGTTTCTGGCATTTCAGCCGTCTTCAGCCAGGCTTGCTTGAATCCAGTGGCAAAGTGAGCAAGGGACTCACGTCTGAGCATACCCTGCCAACTTATGGCGAACAAAGCGGTACAAAGGGGGTGGTGATGGACGGCAGCAAGCAAAGCACAGAGGCTAAGCAGGAGGTCAATGATGGGCCGTAGAATTGGGCAATGGAGGGCAGGATGAGTGGACTGGTACATCATGCTAAATGCAGGGCAGTGGCAGCACATCAGACCATGCATGGCAGGAGGGAGGAGGCTAGTCCATGGATTCAGACAACAGAGGATAGGGAGGAGGTGGATGGGGCAGCAAGCTAACTGTTCATAGAAGGTGGGTATTAGGAACTTTATTGTTTTTAAAATGTGTGTCTGTGCGAACTACTTAAAATATGAACAAGTATGCAGCATAATCTCACTTTTATTCAGGAAGAAGAGGACGTTTGGGACTGTGACTCCGGGCTCACTTGGCAGAAACATCCCCTGACCCTCCACCCCCCATTGCAAAATGTAATGCCCGTGAAAAGGGTAGGTGGATGCAGTGTTATATAGAACATAGTCCTGAGAGCACAATTGAAAATGAAAACTAGATATAGTATATGGTATAAACTATGCACCAAAAAGTGTGATATAAGATGAACCGGGCGTGAAATATAATAATAATACATTGTGCGCAATGACAGATTCATTGGAGAGTGCGAGATAGCACAGGCACTAGCGCTTGCAATGTGATATGCGCCTCGGAGTGTAATATGCACAGGGCAGTGTTGTGTAACCTAAGTAGTCTCTAAAGTTGTAATATAAAATATGTGCTGGGTAGTGTAACATTGCATATGCACTGTGACAAAGATATGGATCCCAGATTGTAATATGTATGGCATAGCGCTGTGCTTTATAACATAGGCATCGAGGAAGGCACGTTAGATGGGGCAATATAACCCGTGCGAAGGCAAGTGTGGCATGACATATTCACGGGATGGTGTTACAGTGCACATGGGCTAGAGAGTGTCATAGCATACGCACTAGCTGGTGGAATACAACACAGAGGTGTGTGGCACTCGGCGGGCACTGGTGGGTGTAACACAGCATTGGGCTCAGCCAGGAGCACGCTGTGACCCTCATGTGAGGTTTGTCTCCTTTCCAGAGAGTAAAATAAAAAGTATTACACATCCGGCGGTGGATGTGTTTCTTGCATAGTTTGGTCGAATTTTTGTTGAATCCCCTTTGAATGGCTTGGTGTGCATGTGTATTAAATGTGCCTGTCAATAGCTACCCATGTTTGTATAAATAAACGACAAGGGTGTCTACTTGGAGAGTACCCACCAGCGGGGGCGCCGGGATTAGGCACGGTAGGGTGTCAGACATGTCAGAGCTTCACTAGCGGTGTGAATACATTCTACGTGGATTCATTGTATGCATAGTCGCCTTTTAATGAATATCACGCAAATCGTCATGGTGATAGGTACATACGGTTTGTCCAGCATGTCCTAGGTGTTTCTATAAATATATATATTTTTTTAAAAATAAAAAACAAAGGCCGGCCCCGGGGGATGGGGTTCCCAGGGCCATAAGTGGCCTGAGGAGGGGGGCAACACAGCCCCCCTCCTAAAGAATAAAAAAATAAAATAAAGGCCATGACCTGGGGGTTGGGGTCCCCGGGGCCGATTAAGGCCTTGGGAGGGCCAAATTAATTTTTTTCAACAAAAAAAATTAGGGTGCAGGCCCTGGGGGATGGGGTCCCCAGGGCTAATAAATTAGAAAAAGAAAGGGGGCCACACAGCCCTCCTTCTTAAAAATAAATAAATAAAAGACCGCCATCGCGCTGGAGGCCACGCCCCCTCCTTGCAGCACTCTGCAAACACGCCCCCTGGCCAGTTGTAGGTTGAGGAATTAATTCCCCTTCAATACTGAGGGTCCCTGAGGGCCAACTAGCCCAACAGGTATCTCCAGTATGCGCCAGGGAGCTGCGTTGCAGACAGGTGTACTGAGGCCACGCCCCTTTTTACACCTCCATGCAACGCAGCTCTGTGGCGCTTACTGGAGGTACCTAGTGGGCTAGTTTGACCCTAGGGAACCTTAGGATTCAAGGGGACTTAATCTCCTAACTCAGAACGGCCACAGGGCACGTTTACACAGTGGTGATGGGAGGGGACGGGGCCTGAGGTGACGTGTGCAAACACGCCCTGTGGCACGTTTTTAAGTTGGGGAAATAATTCCCTTTCAATCCTGAGGGACCCTGGGGTCCAACTAGCCCACCAGGTGCTTCCAGTAAGCACCACTGCTCTGCGTTGCAGAGAGGTGGTGCAGGCCGTGCCTCTCTGCAACGCAGCTCTGTGGCGCTTACTGGAGGTACCTAGTGGTCTAGTTGGACCCTAGGGACCCCCAGGATTCAAGGGGACTTAATCTCCCAACTTAAAACGGCTACAGGGCGTGTTTACACAGTGGGGAAGGGAGGGGACGGGGCATGAGGTGACGTGTTCAAACACGCCCTGTGGTGCGTTTTAAGAGGTAGTTTTAATCCCCTGCCCTATTATATACTAGGGGCTTACAGAGGAGGTCATGCTAATCACAGGGGGACCTCAACGCATAGTGTGCCCTAGTGTATGTAGGTGTTTTCACTGTATTCTGAGTGTCTTTTAACATAGCACTGGCTCTAGGACTGGTTAGTCAGACTCAGTTACCACCAGTATCCGTCTGAAAAAGTTGAGGGTACAGGATGATTTTGCAACAAGGCTTGTTTCTGCTCTTCTGTTTGTTCTTTCTGCACGTTATACTTCTTCCTGCACTTTTCTTCGTCTTTGAGGACTTCTGTTGCTTCTTTCTGCATTTCTTTTTTTTCTTTCTGTGCGTTTTTCCTTCTTATTTCACATGTCCTATCTGTGTAGGCATAGCTAGAAATTAGCATTTAAAAAACCTTTGAAATTCACTGAAAAAACCATAGGTTTCAGGCACATTATAGCTAGGAATTAGCATTTAAAAAACCTTAGAAATTCACTGAAAAAACCATAGGTTTCAGGGGCGTTATAGTTAGCTGGACTTTTCACTCGTACAAAACCATAGAAATTCCCCCGTTATAGTTAGTTCAGCTAACTATAACTCACGCGCCCGCAATGCACTGCTGATGACGTCACATATTACATCACTCATGACATGGTCAGTGACATCACTCATGACATCACTGATGACATCACTGATGACATCATCCTTGTGACAGAGTGGCAGACCTCCTCTTCCCCTAATATAACCTTTGATACACACATTCAAAAATAGAAATTAAAATTTTCAAACAATGGACATACCAATACCAGTTACAACAACCTATTCAGTAATTGTAAGATCCACATCCACATCCACATCCACTCATTCACCAACAGTCCTATACAGTCACTCATACATGTACTCACTCATCATATGTACTCATACACCTATACATCCTGTTACACAACGCCACTCATCCATAAAGTTACTCACACACATAGTCACTCATGCTAATAAAGAATCAAACATCCGTTTACCTGCATATACAGTTATACACACACAACCACACTTACTTCTACAGAAACTTACACATACTTAGTCTTTTTAACAATCACTTATAGAAACACATACTTATTCATACAGGAACTCTATCAATCTCTCACTCTCACTTATATACACCAATAGTCACATATACTAGTTTAAAACATATGTAGTTACTCATAGAGACACTATTGAGACAGTCATTCACTCACTAACACACCCATGCACACACTCATCCACCTATACAGTCCTGCACACATGCTGTCTTCAACACATAAAAACAGTGAGTCACTCATTCATGCATCTATGCACTAAGTAATACCCCCCACCGAACCATACAGACACTCAGACACTCATACTGATAATCAAAAAACAAACTAATAACCCATATAGACACTCATGTAGCTACTCACCAACCCATGCAGCCACTTATACACAAAGTGAGAGACTGATACATATATTTATATATTTAAACATTACTCACTAACCCATGTATTCACTAAGATACACTTAATCAGTCAGTTATACAATCAATTTTACAAACAAAATCATCCATTTAGACACTTATATACACATTTATTTTTCCATCGACCTTGAGATATCCATATATAAAACACATTTAATTTTCAGAAAAACACACATTCACTGGATGATGTCATCAGTGATGTCATTTGAGATGTCATGAGTGATGTCATGAGTGATGTCACTGACCATATTATGAGTGATGTAATATGTGACGTCATCAGCAGTGCATTGCGGGCGTGCTAGTTATAGTTAGCTGAACTAACTATACCGGGGGTATTCCTATGGTTTTGTACGATTGAAATGTCCAACTAACTATAACGCCCCTGAAACCTATGGTTTTTTCAGTGAATTTCTAAGGTTTTTTAAATGCTAATTTCTAACTATAACGTGCCTGAAACCTATGGTTTTTTCAGTGAATCTATATATATTTATTATACTATGTATACATGTGAAAATGTCTTGGTCCGTCTGTTTGCCTCGGTGGCACAGAAAAAATGGGTGGAACTGGCGTCAGCACACCGACGAGGTCCTCTTATGACTCCGATGACGTCATACGGTTTCGCGAGCGGAGCCGTGCTATTATGACGTCCTCGTCGACGTGGGAGAGCTAGGAAAGAATTTCCATGGAATGCTGGTGCAGAGGATATTCACCTAAGTGTTCAGGCTAGTCATTTGAGAGCAACAGAAACCGAAACCAGTGATCCGAGGGCAGAGGCCCTGCAGATGGCACACGAGGTGGGGTGCCCATTCGTGTGCACCGGCGGGGCAGCAAAGTGACATGCACCACAACCCACAAAAAAGGTAACGAGGTCACTGAATAACACAGGATCTTCTCTTTGTATCTGGCAGGAAAAACATAGTTAAAATGCCCTATGACCAAAATGTAGAATTAGTGCTACAACGGTCTTCAAGAGGACCTGCGATGCCGCTTCTGCCTCCCGTACCCTGGAGGCGGCACATGGGTTACGTGGTACGGTCATACTGCGGTGGGACGCACACTCGTTGATCTCTCATGGCACTGCTCCACTCTTCAGGGAGGACGCTTTCCATTAGCTATGTTTTCTGATGACGTGTCGCGCCGGCCCAGTCCAACAACAGAACTCCTTTAGATCCAAACAGACTCTTCCACTTTCTCACCGAAAGTGAAACCAGGCCATGCGGACACTTTCACAAAACAACAGCTGGGAATGCACTTTTCGGTAAAAAAACACAATTCTTCCTCCTAATTAATCAAATAAACGTCTCACTGAAGAACAGGGGCCAGCTTCGATCGGTAAACAGCCCTTACAATGACTTTTTTACTTTGCGATACCATTACAACGCATGCATAACCACGCATGCGTTGTACATCACGAAGTCATTACTACACATTTTTTTAGAATGCATGGTCATTTACCATGCATGCCTTTACAGCAAATTTTGTTGTAAAGATATGTATGGTAAATGACCATGCGTTCTAAAAAACATGTAGACGATCCACGTTTTTGTAAGGAAACAGAGGCTGTTCCGTTTCCTCACAACGACGTGCACCACCCCTCAGAGACGACGGGAAGCAGGAACCACAAGGAGAGAGGAACCATGAGTAGTGAGAGGTAAGGGGGATTGGGTATGTAGTGTTTTTTTTCTAGGGTTTAGGGTAGTGCAGTGGTGTTTGGATAGTGTGGGGGTTGTGCTGGGGGTAGTGTTTTAGGGTTTAAGGTAGTGCAGTGGTGTTTGTGTAGTGTAGGGGGACGTGTTTTAGGGTTTAGGGTCGTGCAGTGGTGTTTGGATAGTGAAGGGGGTCATGCTGGGGGTAGTGTTTTACGGTTTAGGGTAGTGCAGTTGTGTTTAGGTAGTGAAGGGGGTCATGCTGGGGGTAGTGTTTTAGGGTTTAGAGTAGTACAGTGGTGTTTGTATAGTGTAGGTGGTCATGCTGGGGTAGATTTAGTGTTTAGGGTAGTGCAGTGGTGTTTGGGTAGTGTAGGGAGTCATGCTGGTGGTAGCGTTTTAGGGTTTAGGGTAGTGCAGTTATGCTTGGGTAGTGTAGGGTGTCGTGCTGGGGGTAGTGGTTTAGGGTTTAAGGTAGTGCAGTGGTGTTTGGGTAGTGGAGGGGGTAGTGTTTTAGGGTTTAGAATAGTGCGCCCAACCAGCCACAATATCCGTGGACAAAGGGGATCCTGACTCTTTTGAACGCTCCACCAATTGAATAATTTGGGTCAAGGGCCCTACCATGTCCAAGACCTGTCAATTCCTTTCTTGGGATCCCTCATATACTTGGAGAAAAAGGTACATAGTTTCTCATCAATTTCAAGTGTGTGTGCCACCTTCCCCTTCAGTGAAGGCCTGGGGCATTCTCGCCTCATCCTGACCTCCCTTTCAAGGGGTTGATGGATTTTCCCCACCACATACTCTGCCACTTTGGTGTCAGGGTCCACTCCGCCACTCCGCCAACCTAGGATGGTAAATTTGGGTAGGCTTGAACATGTCCGAGTGGACCCCGTCCCCAACCTGGGACTGAGAGGAGTGGGACTCTGGATGCCAGGGACGCCCCGAGTCCTTATCCTCATCGGAGGAGAAATCGTCCTCCGATACACCCGCTCCCTCTAAGGGAAACCCGCCATCGGGGTCTACAATAGTGGTGACAGTGTCACAATTTTCTCCGGACTCCTCCTTCTCCCGACAGGGTGCATGTTTTAGCATTCGCGCATTCTTGAGGAAGGTCTCCGTAAGTTTATCAATCCTTCCAAGTGCCCCGCGTTATGCTTAACGGACCTTTTATTCCCCATCTGGGAGCTACTGGGACCCGCCACCACCATATCTGGGTCACTGAACACCCCAGGGATGCTTTTCACCATCTTATCAACCTGATCCCTAAGAAGAGCCAGTGCCCTAGAAATAGCCAGAGCGAGGGCTTGGTCCACTGCTAGAGGGAGAAGTTGGGGGGCCATTCCTCCTCCACTTCCTGGTAGGAGGAGTAAAAATAGTCTTCTGGAGAAGACATGATAGCAGAGGTTGTGAGCACAGAACAAATGCCCTTAAAATCCTTAAGGTAGCCCCCTCATCGGTGCTCCAACAGCTGGGCTTTCCCTGAAGCTGTTATAAGAATAGACTGAGGAGCAATACCAATTACCAACTAACGTGGCCGTGTGGGAAAATCACCGCGTAGCGGTGTCAAAATTAGGCGAGGGTTGGTCGGGAATCAAGCGGACCCTGAAGCTGTGACCGGATTCCCAAACGCGTGTAAAGACCAGTGGGAGCGCTCAGCGGAGCTGCCTCGCTCAGACCAGAGCGCACAGCGGGAGAAACTGCGAGGGGGAGAAGGAGAACGCTCTTGGGCAAGAGCCTGCTGCGCAGGGAATATGAAACAATACCAAGGCAATAACGCTAATAACGTGCACAAGAAACCGCTATACAAACAGCGACAAAGTCAGTTTAAGCCAAGAATGTAGGGAATGCACTTAACTGATGAGCAGTGAAGAAAGAGGAAGGGGAAGGGACATCACAATATTATATACGATGGACTGTGATATGATTGCACTATAGTTGCCTTGGAGACTACCCCCCTAATGGTTCATGGGTTGAGTGGTCTTTTGTTTAATGATTGTTGTGTTACGTTTTCTTTGAACTGCTATGCAAATAAAGTGAGGAAAGAGATGCATAATCCTCCCCTGCGTCCTGCCATAGAATTCCTTAAACTTTAGTCGATCTGATTTAGAAACATAGATCATAAAAGTGTACGTAAAAACAGTAAATCCTCTTTCCTAATACAATACAGTGAGAATTAATTAAAACCAGTAGGTAAAAACAGGTGTTACAAAGCCCGGTTCAGAGCAACTTCAGGTTAACATAATCGTAAAGTTCAATGTTTCGCAAGATCAATCATGTGTACTTTGTGCAAAATATGCAATAAGGGGTCCAAGTAAGATGTAACGGTCCAATAGCTGACCAGTCTGCACTATATAAAACTGCAGAAAAACTAAAAGTAAAAAGTGTTTTGCACACTTCTGCCATTGGGCTATATGTGGGCTACATTTGGGTGATATTTGTGCTAGATTTAGGCTCTTTTTTCTCTGGTGGCCATCTTGGGAGACTTATTTGTTATGAAGTTTCCTAATTTCCTCATTTACTGCAGTCTCCTCCGTAGTAGGGAATGCTTTCAGTTTTTTACTTTGATTCCATCAAGAAGGCATTCAGATGTGTCACACATTTGTCATAAATTCAGAATGTTAGCACTCTAGTTGTTCATTAGATCACTGTAGTAAAGCTACTGCTCACCAGGGAGTTAACTGGAAGTCTACTGCTGTTATTGAAAGTGATTGTTTCAGTCTGCATGTCAGAATTTTCTAATGAAATAGAAGAGGATTTGAGATCTCACTTAAAACATGCCCTAAATTTTCTTTCTGCAGCACTAACCATAATTTCTATGGCAAAATGAACCCCCTCATTTTGTTCCTTTTTAAATTAAATGTTTTAAGTGTTACCAGTCTATTCCAATCAAGATGGCTTCAGGTGTGCCATACTTTTGTCATAAGTAGGGCTGTTAGCGCTCTAGTTATTCTTTAGAACACTCTGGGAAGCGCCAGTAGAACTCAAAGGCATAAACTGACAGGCTGCTCCTGTTGAAATATAACAGGAAGATATTTGAGATCGAAATTGAAACATGTCCTAATTTTTCTTTCTACAGCACTAACCATAATTTCTATGACAAAATGAACCCCATCATTTTGTTCCTTTTTAAATTAAATGTTTTAAATGTTACCAGTTTATTCCAATCATGATGGCTTCAGGTGTGCCATACTTTTGTCATAAGTAAGGCTGTTAGCGCTCTAGTCATTCTTTAAAACAACCTGGGAAGCTCCAGTAGAACACAAAGGCATCAACTGACAGGCTGCTCCTGTTGAAATATAACAAGAAGATATTTGAGATCATACTTGAAACATGTCCTAATTTTTCTTTCTACAGCACTAACCATAATTTCTATGACAAAATGAACCCCACCATTTTGTTCCTTTTTAAATTAAATGTTTTAAATGTTACCAGTTTATTCCAATCAAGATGGCTTCGGGTGTGTCATATTTTTGTCATAAGTAAGACTGTTAGCTCTCTAGTTGATCTTTAGAACACTCCGGGAAGCTGCAGTAGAACACAAAGGCATTAACTGACAGGCTGCTCCTGTTGAAATATATCAGGAAGATATTTGACATCTCACTTAAAACATGTCCTAATTTTTCTTTCTACAGCACTAACCATAATTTCTATGACAAAATGAACCCCATCATTTTGCTACTTTTTAAATTAAATGTTTTAAGTGTTACCAGTTTATTCCAATTAAGATGGCTTCAGGTGTGCCATACTTTTGTCATAAGTAAGGCTGTTAGCGCTCTAGTCGTTCTTTAAAACACCCTGGGAAGCTGCAGTAGAACACAAAGGCATCAACTGACAGGCTGCTCCTGTTGAAATATAACAGGAAGATATTTGAGATCATACTTGAAACATGTCATAATTTTTCTTTCTACAGCACTAACCATAATTTCTATGACAAAATGAACCCCATCATTTTTTTCCTTTTTAAATTAAATGTTTTAAATGTTACCAGTTTATTCCAATCATGATGGCTTCAGGTGTGCCATACTTTTGTCATAAGTAAGGCTGTTAGCGCTCTAGTCATTCTTTAAAACACCCTGGGAAGCTCCAGTAGAACACAAAGGCATGAACTGACAGGCTGCTCCTGTTGAAATATAACAAGAAGATATTTGAGATCATACTTGAAATATGTCCTAATTTTTTTTTCTACAGCACTAACCATAATTTCTATGACAAAATGAACCCCATCATTTTGTTCCTTTTTAAATTAAATGTTTTAAATGTTACCAGTTTATTCCAATCAAGATGGCTTCAGGTGTGCCATACTTTTGTCATAAGTAAGACTGTTAGCTCTCTAGTTGATCTTTAGAACACTCTGGGAAGCTGCAGTAGAACACAAAGGCATCAACTGACAGGCTGCTCCTGTTGAAATATAACAGGAAGATATTTGAGATCATACTTGAAACATGTTCTAATTTTTCTTTCTACAGCACTAACCAGAATTTCGATGACAAAATGAACCCCATCATTTTTTTCCTTTTTAAATTAAATGTTTTAAATGTTACCAGTTTATTCCAATCATGATGGCTTCAGGTGTGCCATACTTTTGTCATAAGTAAGGCTGTTAGCGCTCTAGTTGTCCTTTAGAACACTCTGGGAAGCTGTGGTAGAACACAAAGGCATCAACTGACAGGCTGCTCCTGTTGAAATATAACAGGAAGACATTTGAGATCACACTTGAAACATGTTCTAATTTTTCTTTCTACAGCACTAATCATAATTTCTATGACAAAATGAACCCCATCATTTTGTTACTTTTTAAATTAAATGTTTTAAGTGTTACCAGTTTATTCCAATTAAGATGGCTTCAGGTGTGCCATACTTTTGTCATAAGTAAGGCTGTTAGCGCTCTAGTCGTTCTTTAAAACACCCTGGGAAGCTGCAGTAGAACACAAAGGCATCAACTGACAGGCTGCTCCTGTTGAAATATAACAGGAAGATATTTGAGATCATACTTGAAACATGTCCTAATTTTTCTTTCTACAGCACTAACCATAATTTCTATGACAAAATGAACCCCATCATTTTGTTCCTTTTTAAATTAAATGTTTTAAATGTTACCAGTTTATTCCAATCAAGATGGATTCAGGTGTGCCATAATTTTGTCATAAGTAAGACTGTTAGCTCTGTAGTTGTTCTTTAGAACACTCTGGGAAGCTGCAGTAGAACACAAAGGCATTAACTGACAGGCTGCTCCTGTTGAAATATAACAGGAAGACATTTGAGATCACACTTGAAACATGTTCTAATTTTTCTTTCTACAGCACTAACCATAATTGCTATGACAAAATGAACCCCATCATTTTGTTACTTTTTAAATTAAATGTTTTAAGTGTTACCAGTTTATTACAATCAAGATGGCTTCAGGTGTGCCATACTTTTGTCATAAGTAAGGCTGTTAGCGCTCTAGTGTTTCTTTAGAACACTATGGGAAGCTGCAGTAGAACACAAAGAAATCAATTGACAGTCGCTGCCCTTGTTGGATGTACATGTTTTACTGAGAATGTCAGACTTCATTCTCACATGACTGAGAAAGATAATGTGAATTTAAAGAAAATATGCTCTCATTTTAGCTTCAGTTTTCTCTCAAACATGATTCATGATATCCCAGCAGATGGTTTTTTACAGGGTAAAATCACCCTAGAACACACCACAATTCCTGAAATTAGTATGGTAACATCAACAAATGAATTCTAATGTAACTAAAGTCTGTTATCACCCTTTATAGTTCTCCTTTGGTTACCCTTAAAATCATCGATTCACTACAATGCATTTTAATGTGGTACTATCATGTATATTGGTCCCAAGATGGCTGCCACCAATTCCAGGATGAAGTGCTGACAGCCAATCAGATTGAACATAAACAGGGTTTAGGCTGCAATCAGTAAGGCCATGCCTCATATCATAAGTAACAACAAAAGTGCCAATACTGATACACTTTTACTCCACTTTTTTATGTGGGGACATTTTGAAAGGAAACAAAATGAACAAGGACCTTTTGTTTAGTCGATTTAATCAATCTATTTTAAACGTTTTGTTTTCAATTTACCATAAACTTATGGTGTATTTCCACGTTTTACATTCAACAAATAACAAAAATTAGTAACTGTACATATATAGACTTATTTACACATTGCACCACAGTCATATCAACATTCACTCCCATACCACACTGGACAGTCCAGAAACAAACATACTCTCAAATAATACAATCAAAATTCACTCTAAAGACACAAATTCGAATAGGGCCATAGGGAAGTGTTATACTCTGTAGAAAACAACACAGAAATTCCAAGTGGTTCTTTGAGTCCTTTGGGCCAAAAGTTTAGGGTCGACGCGTTTCAAGCCCCTTCTACTACTGGGGCTCTCATCAGGACCTGGGAGCTGTGATTGAAGTTCACTAGTGTGTCCACCAGACCTCTTGTTGTCTGAGATGTGCAGAAGTGTTGGGGCGGAATTAGTCTTAGATCGGGATGCTTTGGAAGGAAAGAGAATCTCTTCGTATGTTCTGTTTTGTTTGTTCCGTCGTGATTTGATCACTGTAGTCGTTGCTTCTCACTCTTCAAACTCGGAGGAAATGAACAGCCAATCAGATCGCACGATGAGATGTGTCGTTAGTCTCTTCCCAGATATTGAAACTTTTTCTTTTTCTAATTTCTCATGAACTACTGAACAGATTTACACCTTTTAACAAAAAAGGATGTTTCTGAATCAAGGGCTACCTTTTTGCCAAATTTGGTGTATTTCCGTTCAGCAGTTCGGGCTGTAGTAGTATCTAAAGTTTCCCATGGGAATTAACATGTAGAAAACGTTTTGGGACCCCCCTTTTTTCTCGGCCCCCGCTTGCCGAACCATCCCGAAACTTTTAAGATAGGAGCTGACCGGAGCGCCCCACGAGTTTTAAACATTTCGCGAAGATTCGTCAACTGACGCCAAAGTTATTGGGAAAAGAATGTTATGATTATCCTATGGATAATAGGTCCTAACTATAACTACCTACTGGTGACCGCCAGTAGGTAATGTATATATAAAAAGGTCTTAACCCAAAAGGTCCTCGTGTGCGTGCTCTTATCCTGATGGGGAGTAGAGGTTTTCGTGTTTGATATAAATATATACATGTGTGTGTGTGTGTGTGTTTATATATGTGTGTATATATATATATATATTTTTTTTCACTAAAAAAACCATAGGTTTCAGGCACGTTATAGTTAGGAATTAGCATTTAAAAAACCTTAGTAATTCACTGAAAAAACCATAGGTTTCAGGGGCGTTATAGTTAGCTGGACTTTTCACTCGTACAAAACCATTGAAATTCCCCTGTTATAGTTACTTCAGCTAACTATAACTTGTGCGCCCGCAATGCACTGCCCATGACGTCACATATTACTTTACTCATGACATGGTCAGTGACATCACTCATGACATCACTGATTACATCTCAAATGACATCACTGATGACATCATCCAGTGAATGTGTGTTTTTCTGAAAATTAAATATGTTTTATATATGTATATCTCAAGGTCAATGGAAGAATAAATGGGTATATAAGTGTCTAAATGGATGATTTGTTTTTGAAAAATTGATTGTATAACTGACTGATTAAGTGCATCTTAGTGAATACATGGCTTAGTGAGTAATGTTTAAATATGTAAATATCTGTATCAGTCCCTCACTTTGTGTAGTGAGTAGCTACATGAGTCTCTATATAGGTTATTAGTTTGTTTTTTGAGTATCAGTATGAGTGTCTGAGTGTCTGTATGGTTCAGTGGGGGGTATTATGTAGTGCATAGGTGCATGAATGAGTGAATCACTGTTTGTATGTGTTGGAGACAGCATGTGTCCAGGACTGTATGGGTGGATGAGTGTGTGTATGTGTGTGTTAGTGAGTGAATGACTGTCTCAATAGTGTCTTTATGAGTAACTGCATACGTTTTAAACTAGTATATGTGACTATTGGTGTATGTAAGTGAGTATATGTGAGAGTGAGAGATTTGAATAGTTCCTGTATGAATAAGTATGTGTTTCTATAAGTGATTGTTTAAAAGACTAAGTATGTGTAAGTTTCTGTAGAAGTAAGTGTGGTGGTGTGTGTATAACTGTATATGCAAGTAAATGGATGTTTGATTCTTTATTAGCATGAGTGACTATGTGTGTGAGTAACTCTATGGATGAGTGGCGTTGTGTAACAGGATGTATAGGTGTATGAGTACATATGATGAGTGAGTACATGTATGAGTGACTGTATAGGACTGTTGGTGAATGAGTGGATGTGTATGTGGATCTTAGAATTACTGAATAGGTTGTTGTAACTGGTATTGGTATGTCCATTGTTTTGAAATTTTTAGTTTCTATTTTTGAATGTGTGTATCAAAGGTTATATTAGGGTGAGAGGAGGTCTGCCACTCTATCACAAGGATGATGTCATCAGTGATGTCATTTGAGATGAGTGATGTCACTGACCATGTCATGAGTGATGTAATATGTGACATCATCAGCAGTGCATTATGGGCGCACGAGTTATAGTTAGCTGAACTAACTATAATGGGGGAATTTCAATGGTTTTGTACAAGTGAAAAGTCCAGCTAACTATAACACCCCTGAAACCTATGGTTTTTTCAGTGAATTTCTAAGGTTTTTTAAATGCTAATTCCTAACTATAACGTGCCTGAAACCTATGGTATTTTCAGTGAATTTCAAAGGTTTTTTAAATGGTAATTTCTAACTATGCCTACAGAGTTAGGACATGTGAAGAAAGAAGAAAAAATGCACAGAAAGAAAAAAAGAAATTCAGAAAGAAGCAACAGAAGTCCTCAAAGACGAAGAAAAGTGCAGAAAGAACAAACAGAAGAGCAGAAAGAAGCCTTGTTGCAAAATCATTCTGTACCCTCATCTTTTTCAGACGGATACTGGTGGTAACTGAGTCTGACTAACCAGTCCTAGAGCCAGTGCTATGTTAAAAGACACTTAGAATACAGTGAAAACACCTACATCCACTAGGGAACACTATGCGCTGGGTCCCCCTGTGATTAGCATGACCTCCTCTGTAAGCCCCTAGTATATAATAGGGCAGGGGGATTAAAACTACCTCTTAAAACGTGCCACAGGGCGTTTGCACACATAACCTCAGGCCCCGTCCCCTCCCTTCCCCAATGTGTAAACACGCCCTGTGGCCGTTTTAAGTTGGGAGATTAAGTCCCCTTGAATCCTAAGGATCCCTAGGGTCAAACTAGCCCACTAGGTACCTCCAGTAAGCGTCACAAAGCTGTGTTGCAGAGAGGTGTAAAAAGGGGCATGGCCTCAGAACACCTGTCTGCAACGCAGCTCCCTGGTGCATACTGGAGATACCTGTTGGGCTAGTTGGCCCTCAGGGACCCTCAGTATTGAAGGGGAATTAATTCCCCAACTTACAATTCGCCAGGGGGCACACTTGCAGAGTGCTGCAAGGAGGGGGCGTGGCCTCCGGCGCGACGCCGCTTATTTATTTATTTTAAGAAGGGGGCTGTGTGGCCCCCCTTCTTTTTCTAATTTATTGGCCCTGGGGACCTCATCCCCCAGGGCCTTCCTCCTAATTTTTATTAGGGGAAAAAAAATTTGGAAGGGGGCCATGTGCCCCCCCCCCCTCCCAAGGCCTTAATCGGCCCCAGGGACCCCGACCCCGGGGCATGGCCTTTTTAAAAAAAAAATCTTTAGGAGGGGGGCTGCGTTGCCCCCTTCTCAGGCCACTTATGGCCCCGGGGACCCCATCACCCGGGGCCGGCCATTGTTTTTTATTATGTAAAAAAATATATATATTTATAGAAACACCTAGGACATGCTGGACAAACCGTACGTACCTATCACCATGACGATTTGCGTGATATTCATTAAAAGGCGACTATGCATACAATGAATCCACGTGGAATGTATTTACACCGCTAGTGAAGCTCTGACGTCCTAACGTGCCTAATCCCGGCGCCCCCGCCGGTGGGTGCTCTCCAAGTAGACACCCTTGTCGTTTATTTATACAAACATGGGTAGCTATTGACGGGAACATTTAATACACACACACACCAAGCCATTCAAAGGGGATTCGACAAAAATTCAACCAAAACTATGCAAGAAACCCCCCTCACGGTTAATAAAACACACATCCACCGCCGGATGTGTAATACTTTTTATTTTACTCTCTGGAAAGGAGACAAACCTCACTTGAGAGTCACAGCACACTCCTGGATGAGCCCAATGCTGTGTTACACCCACCAGTGCCCACCGAGTGCCACACACCTCTCTGTTGTATTCCACCAGCAAGTGCGTATGCTATGACACTCTCTAGCCCATGTGCACTGTAACACCACCCCGTGAATATGTCATGCCACACTTGCCTTCGCACGTGTTATATTGCCCCATCTAACGTGCCTTCCTCGATGCCTATGTTATAATGCACAGCGCTGTGCCATACATATTATAATCTGGGATCCATATCTTTGTCACAGTGCATATACAACGTTACACTCCCTAGCACATATTTTATATTACAACTTTAGAGACTAGTTAGGTTACACAACACTGCCCTGTGCACATTACACTCCAAGGCGAATTTCGCATAGCACACTCTAGTGCCTGTGCTATCTCACACTCTCCAATGAATCTGTCATTGCACACAATGTATTGCATATTATATTTCACGCCCCGGTTCATCTTATATCACACTTTTTGGTGCATAGTTTATACCGTACACTATATCTAGTTTTCATGCCAAGTGAGCCCAGAGTCACAGTCACAAACGTCCTCTTCTTCCTGAATAAAAGTGAGATTATGCTGCATACTTGTTCATATTTTAAGTAGTTCGCACAGACACACATTTTAAAAACAATAAAGTTTCTAATACCCACCGTCTCTGAACAGGTAGCTTGCTGCCCCATCCACCTCCTCCCCATCCTATGTTGTCTGAATCCATGGACTAGCCTCCTCCCTCCTGCCATGCATGGTCTGATGTGCTGCCACTGCCCTCCATTTAGCATGATGTACCAGTCCACTCCTCCTGCCCTCCATTGCCCAATTCTATGCCCCATCATTGACCTCCTTCTTATCCTCTGTGCTTAGCTTGCTGTCCCTATTCTCCTTCCCCCTGCCCTCCGATGTCTTTGTGCATGCCCCTGCTCCATCCTTTTTGCCCACCATGTTCCATGGACCTGCCACTCCTATCTACTCTGAGTGTTCTGTTGAGCTGCCACTCCCCTCCCACCTGCCTAGCATTGTCAGATGACTGTAACCTGTCCCTGCCACCTCCACCTGGCCTGTCCACATGCCGTGCCCCTATCCCCTTCCTCCTGTCCTCCATGGTCCATTTTACTACCACACCCTTCTGCCCTCCATGGTCTGTTGTGCTGCAACTGCTCCTCCTGCCTAACCCACGCGGTCTGTCATGAGGCCCCTTCCCCTGAACTCTCTTGTCTGTGCCCAGGTCCTGACCCTCCCTTCTATCCTCCATGGTCCTTTGTGCATGCCCCTGCACCCTCCTTCTTGCCCATCATAGCCATTGTGCTGCCACTAACCCTCCCGCTTGCCATGCATGGTCTTCTGTGCTGCCACGGCCCCTCCTACCTTCCCTGTGTGGTCAGCTAGCTGCCCCTGACTCCCTCCCACCTTCCCTCCATGGTTTGTGTGTTTGCCATCATAGTCTCACTGTTGCTCTCCATGGTGTGTCTTGCTTCGAGTGCCCATCCTGCCTGACCTCCATGGTCATCTTGCTGCTCCTGCCCTGCCCGCTTGCCCCCAGCCCTCTGTTTCCATGTGCAGACCCCTATTCCCTCCCTCCTGGCTTGAATGTTCCATTGTAATGCCCCTGATCCGTCCCTCCTGCCCTTTATGGTCTGTTATGCTGCAGCTTTCTCTCCTGTCTGTCCATTATGATCAGCTAGCTACCATTGCCTCTTTACCCTCTGTTCTCTGTTGTCCATGTGCATGGTCCTGTCCCCTCCCTATTGCTTTCTATGGATTGTTATGCTGCACTCCCGTACCGCATGCCCTGTGTGGTATATTGTGCTGCTGCAAACCCTGATGCCTGCCATGCAGGGTCAGTTTGGTGCCCCTCTCCATGTCCCTCCTGTCCTCTATTATCCAAGTCCATGTCCCTACCCCAATTCCTCCTGCCTTCCATGATCCAATGTACCATACTTGTGAACATTTTGAACTTGGTAAGAGGGAGATTTTGAATTAAAACTGGGGTATTGATTTTCCCCTTTGAGTTACATTGAAAAAGAGGAGGTTGTAGACAGGAGACAGATCAAATAAAGCCCATTTGAGCTTAAAAACATTGGACGTTTCCTGGCTGAATCAGGTCTGTTGGCATGTATGGCTGTACTACCACTGCCTCTTCCTTCTGCCCACAATGGTCTATTATATTGCCACAGCCTCTCTTGCCAGTCCTGTATTGTTGGTTTGCTGCCCCTGCCCCCCTTTCCACTGCCTTCCGTAGTCTGTTGTGCTGCCACGGCCCTTCCTGCCTGCCCAGTGTGGTCAAATTGTTGCCTCTGCACCCTCCTACCTGCCTTCAATTTTCAGAGTTCGTGCCCCTGGCCTCTGCCTCTCAACAGTATCCTACTGAACAACTAGATTGCTAACATCCTATATTTATTACAAAAGTGTGGAAAGCCTGACGTCATCTTGATGTAATCAAAACTGTAATACCTAGAGCATATCCTATAGAAATTACATATATGAGAGTTTCTTATTTGCATAGAAATTATGGTTAGTGCTCTAAAAAAATAAAATGAGGACATATTTTCTGAGTTTTCAAATAGCGACAAAGCACTTTTAAATTATTTGTTATCTTTATGTTGTTTTATCCAGTTGACCACTTGATTAAATGTTGCCCTTAGGGGAGAGGATGTGGTGTTACTTCCAGAGCTGCAGACTTTGCAACTGGGGAACCAGGTTGGAGTTTCTGCTTCAGCTCGACATTCCCCATGTCTACAACCAAAATGAATTTGTTCTTGTGTGATGTAACCAATGCTCATGTAAAGCACTCCAATACCTGACAAGTCTGCACTATATAAAACTGCAAAAACACAACAAATAATTGTTTTGCACCCTTCTGTCATTGGGCATACTTGGGCTACATCTGGGTGATATTTGTGCTACATTTGGGCTCTTTTGTCTCTGGTGGCCATCTTGGGAGACTTATTTGTTATTAAGTTTCCTAATTTCCTCATTTACTACAGTCTCCTCAGTAGGAATACTTTCAGTTTTTTACTTTGATTCCATCAAGAAGGCATTCAGATGTGTCACACATTTGCCATAAATTCAGAATGTTAGCACTCTAGTTGCTCATTAGATCACTGTAGTAAAGCTACTGCTCACCATGGAAGTCTGCTGCTTGTATTGAATGTGCATGTTTCAGTCTGCATGTCAGAATATTTTAATGAAATAGAAGAGGATTTGAGAAGTCACTCAAAATGTGCCTTAATTTTTCTTTCTGCAGCACTAATCATACTTTCTATGGCAAAATGAACCCCCTCATTTTGTTTCTTTTTTAAATTAAATGTTTTAAGAGTTACCACTTAATTCCAATCAAGATGGCTTCAGGTGTGCCATACGTTTATCATAAGTAGGACTGTTGGCGCTCTAGTTATTCTTTGGAACACTCTGGGAAGCTGCAGTAGAACACAAAGGAATCAACTGACAGTCTCTGCCCTTGTTGGATGTACATGTTTTACTGAGAATGTCAGACTTCATTCTCACATGACTGAGAAAGATAATGTGAATTTACAGAAAATATGCTCTCAGTTTAGATTATAGATCACCTTCCAAACCTCTGTGGGAAAATAGTTTTCTCTCAAACATGTTTCATGATATCCAAGCAGGTTTTTTCACATGGTAAATTCACCTTAGAACATACCACAATTGCTAAAATGAGTATGGTACCATCAACAAATGATTTATAATGTAACTAAAGTCTTAAAACCTTCTATTAACTGAAATGCTTTTTAATGAGGTGCTATCATGTATATTGGCCCCAAGATGGCTTCCAACACTTCTTGAATGAAGTGCTGACAGCCAATCAGATCTCATGATGAGATGTGTGGTTAGGCTCCGCCCAGATATATATGTGATTTTACTTTTGATTTTCTCAGGAACTACTGAACGGATTTACACCATTTAAGCAAAAGGCACGACTCTGAACCAAGGTCTACCTTTCTGCCAAATTTAGTGTAATTCCGTTCAGCAGTTCGGGCTGTAGCTGCGGCTAAAGGTCCTATGGGAAATTTCATGGGGAAAACACGTTTTGGGACCCCCCTTTTTTCTCAGCCCCCGCTAAACGAATCATCCTGAGACTTTCAGGATAAGAGCGGACCGGAGCTGGCCAAATGTTTTGAAAATGTTGTGAAGATTCGTCAACGGGCGCCAAAGTTATTCCAAATAGAATGTTGCGGATTTCCTATGGAAAATAGGTCCTAACTATAACTACCTACTGGCGGTCACCAGTAGGTAGCTATACTTAGGACCTTGTTTCTATTCAAAAAGCGTTTTATCTTTTCCCAATAACTTTGGCACCGGTTAACGAATCTTCGCTAAATTTTAAAAACGTTGGTCTCGCTCCGGTCAGCTCCTATCCTGAAAGTTTTGGGGTGATTCGCCAAGCGGGGGCCGAGAAAAAAGTGGGATCCCAAAATGTGTTTTCTCCATATTATTTCCCATAGGAAACTTTAGACACGACTACAGCCCAAACTGCTGAACTATACCAAATTTTGCAAAAAAGTAGCCCTTGGTTCAGAAAGAGACCCTTTTTTTAAATGGTGTGAATCCATTCAGTAGTTGCTGAGGAATTCAAAAAATAAGAGTGAAAAAATCAATTTCCCGCAGGAAACTTTATGCAAGGATACAGCCAAAACCACTGAACGGATTTACCCCAAATTTGGCAAAAAGCTACTGCTTGGCTCAGAAAGGGACCTTTTCAGAAATGGTGTAAATCTGTTAAGTAGTTGCTGAGAAAATCAAAAATAAAGGTTTCGATATTTAGAGGCATGGAGGATCTGCGCACCCTCCCGATTACGAGCTGCATTCTAATTGGCTGTCAACACTTCAAACAAGGAAGTGTTGGCAGCCATCTTGTGCCTTGGTAGAACAGAGGCACAAGAAATCAGTAAAACTAACGCACAAAACAAGAAAAGGGGGCAGGGTAGAAACACCCTGACCCCTAGGCCTGCCAAGGGGGTCCCACAAGGACCCCCAGGGCCAAAAAAAGCATTTTTTAAAATAAAAAAAGCGGGATGTCCAGAGGATCCGCGGATCCGGACGCGAAAATAAAAAAACAAAGCCAAGTCCTGTGGGCATGTTCAAAAAGTATTTGCTGGCGCCCAGGGGGACCCCCGCAGCCCCGGAGACCGCCAACTAGCCCACCAGGTACCTCCAGTAAGTGCCACAGAGCTGCATTGCAGAGTGGTGTGAAAAGGGGCATGGTCTCTGAACACCTCTCTGCAACGCAGCTCCCTGGTGCATACAGGAGGTACCTGGTGAGCTAGTTGGCCCACAGGGACCCTCAGGATTGAAGAGGAATTAATTCCCCAACTTAAAACGTGCCACAGGGCGTGTTTGCACACATGTCACCTCAGGCCCGCCCCCTTCCTTCACCAGTGTGCAAACGCACCCCCTGGCGAGTTGTAAGTTGGGAAATTCATTTCCCTTGAATACTGAGGGTCCCTGGGGGTCAACTAGCCCAACAGATACCTCCAGTATGTGCCAGGGAGCTGCGTTGCAGAGAGGTGTTCAGAGGCCACGCCCCTTTGTATACCTCTCTGCAACGCAGCTCTGTGGCGCTTACTGGAGGTACCTCGTGGGATAGTTGGACCCCAGGGACCCTCAGGATTCAACGGGACTTTATCCCCTAACTGAAAAGGCGCCATGGAGTGTGTTTGCGCAGTGGTGAAGGGAGGGGGCGGGCCAGAGGTGACGTGTGCAAACACATCCTGTGGCGTGTTTTAAGTTGGGGAATGAATTCCTTTTCAATCCTGAGTGTCCCTGGGGGCCAACTAGCCCACCACTTACCTCCAGTAAGCGCCACTGTGCTGCATTGCAGAGAGGTGGCCCAGGCCATGCCCCTTTTTACACCACTCTGCAATGCAGCTCTGTGGCGCTTACTGGAGGTACCTAGTGGACTAGTTGGACCCCAGGGACCCTCAGGATTCAAGGGGACTTAATCTCAGAGGTAGGACATGTGATGAAAGAAGAAACAAAGCACAGAAAGAAAAAAAGAAATGCCAAAAGAAGCAACAGAAGTCCACAAAGACGAAGAAAAGTGCAGGAAGAAGAAGAGATGTGCAGAAAGAACCAACAGAGGAGCAGAAAGTCCTCCTGTGCCCACGACTTTTTCAGATGGGTACTGGTGGTAACTGACTCTGACTAACCAGGCCTAGAGCCAGTGCTATTCAAAAAAGACACTTAGAATACAGTGAAAACACCTACATACACTAGGGAACACTATGCGTCCGAACTTAAAACAGCCACAGGGCCTGTTTACACAGTGGTGAAGGGAGGGAACGGGGCCTGAGGTGACGTGTGTAAACACGCCCTGTGGCGTGTTTTAAGTTGGGGAATTAATTCCCCTTCAATCCTGAGGGCCCCTGGGGGCCAACTAGCCTACCTTGTGCTTCCAGTAAGCGCCACTGCGGTGCATTGCAGAGAGGTGGTCAAGGCCATGTCCCTTTTTACATCGCTCTGCAACGCAGCTCTGTGGTGCTTACTGGAAGTACCTGGAGGACTAGTTGGACCCCAGGGACCCTCAGGATTCAAGGGGACTTTATCCTCCAACTGAAAACGGCCACAGGACGTGTTTGCACACATGTAACCTCAGCCCCCCCTCCCTTCACCAGTGTGCAAACGTGCCCCGTGGTGCATTTTAAGAGGTAGTTTTAATCCCCCTGCCCTATTATGTACGAGGGTCTTACAGAGGAGGTCATGCTAATCACAGGGGTACCCCAACGCATAGTGTTCCCTAGTGTATGTAGGTGTTTTCACTGTATTCTAAGTGTCTTTTAGAATAGCACTGGCTCTAGGCCTGGTTAGTCAGAGTCAGTGACCACCAGTACCCATCCGAAAAAGTCGTGGGCACAGGAGGACTTTCTGCTCCTCTGTTGGTTCTTTCTGCACATCTCTTCTTCTTCCTGCACTTTTCTTCGTCTTTGTGGACTTCTGTTGCTTCTTTTGGCATTTCTTTTTTTCTTTCTGTGCTTTGTTTCTTCTTTCATCACATGTCCTACCTCTGTAGGCATAGTTAGAAACTAGCATTTAAAAAACCTTTGAAATTCACTGAAAAAACCATAGGTTTCAGGCACGGTATAGTTAGAAATTAGCATTTAAACAACCTTAAAAATTCACTGAAAAACCATAGGTTTTAGGGAAAGTTATAGTTAGTTGGACATTTCACTCGTACAAAAACAGAGAAATTCCCCCGTTATAGTTAGTTCAGCTAACTATAACTCGCGCCCCCGCAATGCACTGCTGATGACGTCACATATTACATCACTCTTGACATGGTCAGTGACATCACTGAAGACATCACTGATGACATCTCAAATGACATCACTGATGACATCATCCAGTGACTGTGTGTTTCTGGTAAGTTTAAATATGTTTAATATATATAGGAAAAGGCGTATTGAAGAATGAGTGGGTGTATAAGTGTCTGAATGGATGATTTCATAGGTGCGTGACTGACTCTATAAGTGAGTGATTAAATGTATCTTATTGAATGCATGTTTTAGTGACTAAACTGTGTGAATGTCTGTATGTGTCTGTCTGTTGGTGTGTAAGCGGGTGCATGGGTTTGTGAATAGCTACATGAGTGTCTATATGGGTTATTGATTGGTTGTCTGAGTAGCTGTATGGGTGCCTGAGTGTTTGTGTGGGTGGGGTGTGTGTGACTCTGTGCATAGATGTGTGAGTGGGTGATTCACTGGGTGCATGGTTTCAAGAGTGCATCTGTGATGGACTGCATGGGTAAGTGAATGTGTGTATGGGTGTGTTAGTGAGTCAATGTATATCTCAGTGGTACATGTGTGAGTAACTACATATGTGAAAGGCAGTATATATGTGTGTTGGAGTATATAAATGGCTATAAGTGAGAGTGTGTAATTGTGAGAGTGGCTGTATGGATGAGTGTGTGCTTGTATCAGTGATTGTATAAGAGCATAAGAATGTGCTAGTATTTGTATGAGTAAGTGAGCTGGTGTGCGTATAACTGTATAGGTGAGTGAATGGCAGTGTGATTAATTATTTGCATTACTGACTAGGTGTGTGAGGACCTCTATGGATGTGTGGTGATGTGTGAGTGTCTATATAGGTGTATGAGTGCAGATGATAATCTTGTACTGAGTGACCATAAGTATGAGTGACTGTACGGATGAGTGAGTAGATGTGTGTGTGTAAACCTAAGAATCAGTGAGTGGGTATGTAGTTATCGGTGTTGGGGTGTCTATAGTTTTGAGAATGTCAGTCTGTAATTTAGAGTGGGTGTATCAAAGGTAATATTAGGGTGTGAGAAGATGCATCAAATTATCACGTGGATGATGTAATCGGTGATGTCATCAGTGATGTCATTTGAGATGTCATCAGTGATGCCATCAGTGATGTCACTGACCATGTCAAGAGTGATGTAATATGTGACGTCATCAGCAATGCATTGCGGGGGAGCGAGTTATAGTTAGCTGAACTAACTGTAACAGGGGATTTCTCTGGTTTTGTACGAGTGAAATGTCCAACTAACTATAACTTTCCCTAAAACCTATGGTTTTTTCAGTGAAAAAAAAAATATATATATATATGTGTGTGTGTGTGTATATATATATATATATATATATATCTGTGTGTATGCTTCAACAATGACCATCACCTGACAGAAAATCCAGCCGCATTCTCCTCCGCTACCCCAAAAAACGCCACTGCACAACCTCCAGGTGCTAGTAAATTTTTATATTTTGTATTCTGTTGTTTGTCATAGTAACACCCCACATGGAACTCCAATATATGTGTGTGTATTTATAGGTGTGTGGAGTATTGATTAAACAATGCAGAAAACACCAAGAGTTATTTTGAAATCTCTGGGAGAGACAGCCCAGCATAGCAGTAACTATTACAACAAAATGAAGGTTGAAGCTTTCAATGTTATTTTATGTTGGGAAAGACAAATTAAGTAGCGGCGAAATGCACATGTCACTTTTTGTGGGGATAGGCACTATGTCACTTTAAGTGTGAATAATGCATTGTCACTTTAAGGCCTGTGGAAGGCACAGGAACATGCATTTAAGGCAATTAAAATGGCAACCACAATTGGTTTGACAAAGGCAGCCACGGCTGTTGAAAAGCTTTACCAGTTTTGCCAACTGTTTTTGTGAGCGAAATCGAGCGTGCTGGAGTCTGTCCATATTCAAAGGCAGGCATGTGGAGTTGATGTATATATCACTGAAAAGAAACAAAAGTTACAGGGACATTATAGTTAGGTTCGGTTGCATTTACCCACACAAAACCATAGAAATTCAGCAGGTATACTTATATTAAAAAAACATACCAATTCAACAATTCTACCTATAATTATAGTTATACTTATCTGAAGAAACTATATGTCAGGAGTTTCACCTGGTCTTTCCGCTGGAGCGAGTGATCCCAACTTCCCTATCAAGTGAGAAGGCCCAACAAGGTCAAATCCAATCCCGACCGACGGGGAAAAGGGGAAAGGAAAAGATAAAACAGATGGCGTCTACAAAGAGTTAAACTGCAGGCGAGGTGTCTACCAGAACCTATCTCTCCCCATAAACAAAGAGGACCAACATGTAAGCGTCTTAATACACAAAAGTAAGCCACATAGCTTCTCCCTAAGTGCATGTGAGTCACTGTTTCTATAGGTACCTGTTGATTCCCTTTTCCCATCTAATGCAATGTAGGTGGTTAACTGGAACTGCCAAAATATCTATGGGCAAATGACCAATTGTTGGAATGTGAATAATTACTGAGAGTAATGATTAAGTATATAGTCCTTAACACATATATTAAATAACAGTAAACTCAATAGAGGATAACAAAGGTTCTTAAAGATTTTATGTAGAGACTTTTAATTAAACAGATGTAATGTTTTTTTAAAGGATGAAAGCTTTGGAAGACCAGTTCTAAACACGTTCTAAGATGGCACCCATGTTTATTCAACAATATGTGTGGAATTCACGAAAGCTGTCCATGTTCTATGTCCAAATGTAAACACGTATTTAAATGTAACAATGTTCGATGCTAACCATCGTGAACAAGGTTGTGTCTGGCAGCCGAAACGCGTGGATGTTTGAACCGCTCTCAGTTAAATAAACCACAGTGAGAGATCCACAGGAGTGCCGATATCATCTTTCGCTGAAACAAGGTGAATTTGTTTGTATTTAATGAGACATTGTGGAAGTCTCATACTCTGCACCTTCAGCGTTAAGGAAGTGCTCCTACAACCGCAACCAGAAACATAACCAAAGCAGCTACAAGGCAGGTGTACCCCCCGAACACTTGACGCAGAATGCCAGGGAAAGGAGAAGACTGCATTGTGAGACAGGTATCGGAGGATACTCGTTAAGAGCGAGAAGCGGAAACTCCGATAAGAGGCGATCATTGGGGAGACGGGAGTCGGACTGCAAACCACTGACTCTCTGGGGAGGACGGAGAGGGAAACAGGGGCTTGAGAAGCGTGGGTGTCAGGGGTCACAGGATTCACGCACTCACAGGCAGGAACAAAAGACAGCTAATGGGAACTACAACTCCCAGCAGCCTCGGAGAATGTCAGACGTGAGACACGACATCTCACGTGACTTCCGGGAATGTTGAAAGGACGCTGCCCTGGCAAGAGATGCTGCAGATTATTCAGAGTGACAGGTACTTCGTATCCTGATACGGTCCTGTTCTTCGCATCCTGGGCATCCATTGGTCCGGTAGGGGTGTCGGATGACATCGCTTATCTTTCTATAGTTCCTTGACCTGTTCGTATTCTTTGGGTGGTTCCCACGTTGGAGAGTCCACTGTTCAGTCACCATTTCTAATGGACTCATGCGAGGGAATCATTTGGGTAAACAGCACGTAGTTAAGCACAACGCTATGCCTTTGTATTTACCTGCATTCTATCGATAACGGCTATATCTTCCCTGTTGGCGAGCCCGTTTGGCAGTGGCTCATGCAGGGCAGAACAGTGTGAAAGCTTGTATTCACCTACACTCTATTGAGAAAGGCTATATTTTCCCTGTTGGCGAGCCCGTTTGACAGTGGCTCATGCAGGGAAGAATCGTGTGAAACTTTGATTAGGATTTGACTTTCTGTTGGAGAGTGATATTGAACTCACACTTTTGTTCTTTGTTTATGATACTCAGTTCTACTAAATCTCTTTCCTTGGATGGTGCGATTAAAGAGATTGCTGTTTGTAGTGACAAATGTTATATTCACATTGCCTGCTCGCTCTCCTTTCATTTGCACAGGGGGTGTCGAGGCAGGTGGTCACCTTCGCTTCCTCATTCAAGAGCCTTGTTTTCATGCAAAGGTATATTAAGGTTACAGTGTTTAGCGTTATTGTAGTACTTGAGTAGAAGAGAACACAATATAAATATTATATGTTTATCCCCTTGCAGTCTTCAATACATGAAACTGTGATTGCCTGCTCCTCTCCCGTGTCTGCACTACAGTATTTTCTTTTTTACAGGTTCGTGAAAGACAGAGATTCACTCAAGCTTAGTAGTAGTGCATTACTGTAGAACTTTGTGTGACGTTCTATTCTCTTTTATTTTAGGTGTCCTTCCCCGCTGTCCCCATCCTTCCCTTCCCTCGCTTGACCATCCTAACGTCTGTGTATATCATATCCAGACTTGGGACTGTCGAGAGGTGGACCCCTAAGAGCATCGGTTCGATCCTGAGGATACGTTCAGGCCTGGGACAGTGGGGACACACGTGGTTATTTAACAAGTAAACAGAATGAGCGACGATGAATGCGCTCTAAGGGAGCAAGAGGCGCTGAAATGTAATGAGGGCACAGACATAATAGGAAGCCAACAAAGCAGCGATGTAGGTAAAAGCCTACAACAATTCGAAAAATTGAAGAAAAGAGAAATATCCTGTTGGTGGGAGGTAGCATCACTAAGGCAATATCTGCAAGTGGGCCGGGTACCGAGGGGCTTAAAGAATAATGATTACACCTACGTACGAAAACCCCAACCCAGAGCTCCTCAAAGATTGGGCAGAAAACAGCACAGAGAGTTCTATGAATATGATCAGGATTTTATGTTAAAATACACTGAACTAGAAAGAAAGGAAGTACTGATGAAAATCAAAGAAATTACAGTGAATCTGGATACAGAAACAGATCAAAGTAGAATAATAAAATTCAAAAGTGATATAAAAAATCGCCTAGAGAAATACGAGAAAAGAATAAAAGACAGAAAAGCAACCAAATTTTTATGAGACCGTTTGGACTACGAAATGGGCAAATCTATACATTTGCGAAAAGCTTCGACACAGTGAGAAGGCAGAAGGTGCAAAATAGCGAAATAGTATGAAATGACATTTCGCAGAGTGAAGAGAGCTCCGACACAGGTTCGGAACAGGAAGAATCAGGATGTAGAGGAACACCCTCCACAAGACTCACTGTATCGGATGAGTTGCATTTTTTACAGTTAGACCAGAGAGTAGACAACAGATCGACAAGGGGGCACGTAAGACTAGGAGGAAGAGGAAACAGAGGAGCGGGGGTGAGGGCTACAGAAAATCAAGAAGGAAAGACAAAAAGATCAATAAGATCAAATACGAAGAAGAAGACCAAATAGCAAGTAAAGGAAACACAATTATCAACTTAAGTGGAATGGATCTTTCTACAGAAGATAGGAAAACCTTGGAATTGGGTTTATTCTACTGTCACAACAAATAATTCAATTATGCTTTCTGTAGAATGGATCTATTTAGATTTATAAGGAAATTGAAGAAGAATAAATTGCATGCTAATCACACTAGAGACAATTCAGTAGGAGAAAAGATCAGTGATCCTACAGCTCCTTTGAATTTGACTGTATCAGATTTAGCAATTCTAAAGGATATGTGGTCCTTGCAAAATGAAAGAGAAAATGACCATCAAGAGGCAAGAGAACCAGGAAACAGTGATGATACTAACCCCATTAATCTGTCAACAGGAGGAAGTGTAGAAACACCCTTCTGAGCTAGATCAAGATACAAACCCCAGGTGGGTCGAGATAATTGGGATATTTTCACAGAGAGCATCATACAAGATCGTAGGCATCTTTATTACAAAATCACCAACAAGTCAAAACACCACGATCCCAAAGAAAGACAAATGTTTCAAACTATTGAGAAAATCAAAGAGAGCCCTGATGTAATAGTTAAGCCATCGGATAAAGGAGGCAATGTTGTAATTAAGGGAATAAAGTTGTACAGAGATGAAACAATGAAACAATTAAATAATGTTGAATCCTACAAGAGGATCACAGTGAGTGAATATGAAAAAGTAAAATAAGGATTCTCTGCCAAATTGTCTGCATGGAGAGAAAAAGATCTCTTAAGTTGGGATAAATATTGTTTTTTAAAACTAGAGCATCCAGTTCTCCCTACTTTTTACATGATCCCAAAGGTACATAAGGATAAATATATCCCACCTGCGAAGCCCATCATTTCTGCTCAAAACAGCTTATTTGAAAGAGTCTCTAAGTATATAGATTTCTTTTTAAATCCTATTGTGAAGACTTTGCCATCATATCTAAGGGATTCAGCCAATTATTTAAAACATATTTATGATGTGAAATGGGAGAGCAACATGGTCCTGGTAACACTGGATGTCTCCACATTATACACTCGTATAAAGCATCAAGATGGACTAAAAGCTACCAAACATTATTTGCGGATGAAACCTATGAAATGTATAGAACACAATCAAATGTTATTAGACATGATGGAAGATTGCCTAACAAGGAATATCTTTTTATTTGAAAACGAACTGTTCCAACAAGAACAACGGACAGCCATGGGCACCTGCTTTGCCCCCAGCTATGCCAATTTACATCTAGGCTGGTGGGAGGAGCATGTGCTCCGGGGATGTACATTGGAGCAGTAGACAGATAAGATCTTGTTATGGCTAAGGTTTATTGATGGTGCCTTCGTGCTGTGGCAGGGCATGGAGATGGAAGTGGATCAATTTATCAGTGACCTAAATGAAAATGATTTAAATTTGAACTTTGTGGGACATGAGAGCATAACAACAGTAGACTTCTTAGACATATGAATAGTGGTGGAGGGTGGTAAGCTGGATACAACAATATTTACAAAGCCTACGGCAGGAAATACAATCCTGCATGCCAAAAGCGCACACTCGGCCCCTCTAATAAGAAGTATTCCCTTTGGAGAATTTTATAGAGCTAGGAGGGCGTGCAGCTCACAAGGGGAATATGATCAAATAGAGAAGGAAATTAAATCTTGCTTTGTACAAAGTGGGTATTCATCTGGATTATTAAAAGCAGCCTCTAAAAAAGCTAGAAATATGAATAGAAAAAAGATACTATTTGAACCATCTAGAACAAGTACAAAGGGAAAGAACAAGGAGCAAAGAAACACTCACAGATTCATAACAATCTATAACAAAGAGAATCTAAAAGTATGACAAATCTTACAAAAGCACTGCCACTTTATTAGACAAGATCTGGCAATAGGACACCAGGCTACTAGAAATCCACAGAACACATATAGAAAATTGAAATCATTAAGGGATTATCTAGTCAAGAGTGATAGCTTGGGAGAAACACAACAACATACATGGCTTCAACAAAAAGAAGGTTTTAAAAAATGTTTGAAGTGCAAAGCCTGTTTACATGGAGAAAATATTACAACGTTTAAAACAGTTTTTAAAAAAGTTGTAAAGGTGAAAGGATTTTTAACATGCAAATCAAGTTTTGTAGTGTATATTTTAAAGTGTCCATGCAATAAGATATATGTCGGGAGTACAACTCTACCAGTGCACAAAAGGATTTTACAGCACAGAAGAGCATTATTGAATAGAGATCGAAGCTACCCAATAGTGAGACATTTTGAAAAGAAACAATCCTGTGACCCAACACCATTGAAATACAGCTACATAGCACAAGTGCCAAAGAGAAGGAGAGGGGGAGACAGGGAGAAAGAGTTAAGAAAACTTGAAACATACTTCATCCTGGAGTTAGCTAGTAAAGAACCAAATGGTTTTAACGTGGATGAAGAGTTGTTCACCTGTCTTTATTGAGCTTTAGAACCTCTTACAGCTCATTCATCTGTAGAGCATGAAATGTAAATATAAGAATGAAGACAGCAGAGCACAGTTAAAACACTTTATATATATAAGGGAAATGTTTTTCCCCACTTTTTATATAGATTTTAGCTAACCTTTATTCTATCAAAGGGAAAATATGGGGTCTTTGAGACAAGAAGATAGCCTCTTTCTAACCATTGCTTTAAGGAGATCCCACCAGATTATAGAGTAATAAGAGGCTATCATCTGGGATTTAGGGAGCACTTTAGTAAAACTCATGCACTTTATAGCAGCACAAAATCACTTTATATGCACTATAGCACTTTAGCAAGATCTTGTTATAGGGAAACGAGTAACCAATAGTCTTTAGTTTTTTCACAGAGAAAAGGAAGCGTACAGAAATTTACAGGGATTATGAGGCACTTGCCTTAGAATTTTTGCTTATGAAGGGAAAAGGATATAGGTTGTATCAAAAACTTAAAAAATTGGAAAATTCCCAAAATGTAAAAAATGTTAATACATTTAAAAAAATATTTTATGCACCTTAGCAGGAGACACTTTTAACAAAAGAGTACACGAAAGCAAGATTTTGCACAGAATGTAAATGATGTTAAACAAATCGTTTCATAGTGAAAAATAATTTTCGAAACAATAGGCTGCCAAGAGATGGTGGGCACTTGCCCTTAACGCATATATTAGATAACAGTAAACTCAATAAAAGAAGACAAACGTTCTTAAAGCTTTTATGTAAAGACTTTTAATTAAACAGTTATAATGTTTTTTTTAAAGGATGAAAGCTTTGGAAGACCAGTTCTAAACATGTTCTAAGATGGGGTCCATGTTTATTCAACAATATGTGTGCAATTCACGAAAGTTCTCAACTTTCTATGTCTAAATGTAAACATGAATTTAAATATAAAAATGTTCGATGCTCACCATCGTGAACAAGGCTGCGTCTTGCAGCCGAAACGTGTGGATGTTTGAGTTGCTCACAGTTAAATAAACCACAGTAAAATATCCACAGGAGTGCCGAAATCATCTTATGCAGAAACAAGGTGAATTTGTTTATATATTTATATATATTTATATAAATAAATATATATTTATATAAATATACATATATATATATATAAAAAAAATATAACGTTCACCGTACAAACTTCACACGTGCACTCCTTCCGTAAAAATTGCAAAAATCAAAGAGCTTGGAAAGAGTTTATTTTCATAGCACCAAGCCGGATCAAACCCAACACGTTTCGGCGAAACTGCCGTGGTCACGGGTAAATTCATTGTATTTTTGTTTATACATATATAAACACAATTCTCATTACATACAACATGCAAAATGAGTGACATAGACAGTAGAGTGAGTAGTTAGAACTTAGTTTAAAAGTGTCGGCCATATTGTAATGGGGTTACGAGAACATATCACCAACTTTATGTATTCATTTTAAATACAATTGTTTACAAGACGGGAAATGCTAACTCCAATATTCAATTCATGGCATGAACATAATTCCAATGTTACATAAAGCAACATAATCAGTGCAAAAAATTGTATGCGAAAGTGCAGTAAAAACCTTATTAAAATTATACAGATGCACACTACTAGAGGCATAGAGAACCATAATCACAGTTATACTTATTTCATTTGCCTGTCATCCAGAAGAGATATTTACAAGGGTCATAGTGATTATTGTCGCTACTAGAAATTAGCCTAGTAGCACTAAGGATAAGTACAATTAAAATGAAGCCACTATGATATTCAGAATCACTACCTAGTTAATTTACCCAAAAACCAGGACAATTCTTCTTCAGAATTAAGGCCACCCGGAATTTTCGTGTCCAATTCCAAAATATAATTAGACTCTAATTGGCGTAGTCTGCAACTCCTATCCCCGCCTCTAATAGTTGGAGGGACCCGATCAATGACAAAAAATTGTAACAAGTTGCGGTTGCTTTTATGTAATTCCTCAAAATGTCGCGCCACTGGATACATCTTATCTTTATTTTGTATTGCTCTCATATGTTCCAAAATACGCTTTTTTGCAGCAAACATAGTACTGCCCACATACGTCTTAGCACATGGGCAGAATAGAACATATACACAAAAGTCAGAGAGACAAGTCAGATGTTTTTCTATTTTTCTCTCTGAGTCTGGCACCGGATAGTAAACATTTTTTACTTTGGAACTAAACTTGCATGCTTTTCAAGACATGCAAGTGTAGAAGCCTTGAATGTCCGTGTTAGTGGATTTAGTTAGTGAGACTTCATTCATACATAATCTGTCCTTTAAGGAATTAGCCTTTCTGAATGTAATATTAGGAGAGTCATTAAGAACTCCTTCCAATGTAGGTTCTATTTTTAAGATTCTCCAGTGTTTTTTCAAACGTTTTCTCAAATCTTGTGAGCTTGAGTTGTAAATTGTTATGTATCTAATAGTGTTGTCATCTTCTTTGCTAACCTTATCCTTAGGGGCTAGCAGCTCAACCTGTTTAAGATTGGCAGCTTTGATACGTGCTTTCTTAATGGATTTACGATTATATCCCCTGTCCAGGAATCTATCAGTCATACAATCACATTCTTTCTCAAAGTTATTGTCTGAACTGCAATTCCTCCGAGCCCGGAGGAATTCCCCATAGTGGATACTCTGAATCAATATTTGGAGTGTCCACTTTCTGCATGCAAAAGAGTATTCCCTGCAGTCTTCTTACAATAGAGTCTAGATGTTAATCGATCATTAACTACTTCCACTTGTAAATCCAAAAATTCAATACAGGAATCACTTATATTGCTCTCAAATCTCAGATTAACCTCATTCCTACTCAGAGTAGAGATAAATTCATTAGCTCGCTCCTGACTGCCATCCCAGATGATAAAAAGGTCGTCAATATACTGCAACCAGATTCTCACATGGTCGCGGTATTGACTGTATATCCTGGGCACCTGCTGTTCCCACCACCCCATAAAGAGGTTGGCATAACTGGGAGCAAAGCAGGTGCCCATGGCAGTTCCCTGGTTCTGTCTGAAAAAAACCTCATTAAAGATGAAAAAATTATTCTCAAGACAAAATTTAATCATCAGCAAGATCATATCATTGTGTTGTAGAAAAGAGATTGACCGGTATTTTAGAAAATGTTTGCAAGCTTGGACACCATCATCATGTTTGATAGCAGTGTACAGGCTGCATACATCCAGTGTAATTAATAAATAACCTTTTTGCCAAATCACATCCTTGATTTTATTTAAAAAGTCTTTGCTATCTTTTAAATAGGAAGACAAGCTTTCTACATAAGGTCGCAAAAAATAATCAATATACTTGGAGGTTTTTTCCAATAAGGAACCCATTGAGGACACAATAGTCCTCCCTGGGGGTCTCAATGGGTCCTTATGCAACTTAGGCAATAGGTAAAGAATAGCCACTTTGGGTGTACGATTTAAGAGAAAAGAGTATTCATCCCACTCTAAGATTCCCTGCGTGTGCCATGTTATGATATGTGGTATTGGAATCCTCAATCATGGCTTTAGATGCTTTCTCATAACAATCCTGATTCTCTAACTGTTGTGTGCCTTCCTGTAAGTAATCATCCACATTTAACACGACAACATTACCCCCCTTATCTGATTGGCGGATAACTATACTGCGATCTAATTGCAGAGATTTTATAGCCATTCTTTGCTTTTTATTTAGATTGTTATGATGCCATTTTCTTTTATTAGCCAATGTTTTAAGATCATTGATCACCAAAGTTTCAAAGATATCAATACCACATGGAGGAAGTGCAGGGTTGAAGTTAGATTTAGGTCTAAATTCATTGGGACAACTTAAATTCACTTTATAACCTAACGACTGAGCACTCCTATAAAGCAATCAGAGTATCCACCTCATTAATGGATTCTTTGGCAGGAATGACTACAGATGAGACATTATAAGGGGAGACGTTCTTAACTTTCAATTTGTGCCATTTCCACAGTCTCAATTTCCTTACAAAATGATACAAATCAACCCTTTCTTGTGGATATGAAAATGAGGTTGTAAGACAAATGGATAAACCATTTCGTAACACATCGTGTTCAATAGTACTCAGAGGACGGTTCAAAAGATTTACCACATTCCTACAGTCCTTCATTTTCCTCGTCTCTTCTGACCCCTTGTTTCCATTCCCACAGGGGTTGTTGTTGATCTTCCTCTATCCGCCCCGCCTGATTTGTTTGCAGATGGTATTTGTTCTCCAACGGTTTTTCCTCTTCCTTTGTCTCGGCCATTGTAGGCCCTTTCTCTTCCCCGGCTTCTGTCTATCTGCCAGTTCTGTTGATTTTTCATTTGATTCAGAAATCGAAATTCCTCCCCAAAATTTTTCGGCACGGGTAAGACTTTCTCAGTTAAAAGTGTCCCATCCTCTGAGATATCATTCTCATTGGCATCACTTTCTGCTCCACCAATTGCCCTTGTTTCATCTGTTCTATAGGGAGCTCTATCATTGTAATTTTGCTTTGTATCCCACTTGGGATTAACATTTATGTACTATGGAAAGTTAGATTTCAGGTTATCTGTGAGTGAAGTCTGGATAAACATCTCATCAATTTTGCTTGAAATGTTGAACCGTATAAGTGGTCTTATTATAGCCTTATAGCCCGCCGTAGCGGGTTATACCGGCTATTAAAGGCCCGCTGCAGCGTTAAAGGCCTGAGCCGAAGGCGAGGGACTTTAACAAAGCAGCGGGACTTTAATGCCGGTATAGCCCTGCTACGAAGGGCTATAAGGCTATTAGAACATTCTGCCACTAGAGGGCAGAATGTTCTAACAAATAAAGCCTTCGGGGAGCGTGAGGGGATTGAAATCCCCTCGGACTCCCTGAAGCCTTTGTTCACAGCCAGAGCTGTGAACAAAGAAACACTGGAATGTTGGAGCTCTGGGCTTATAACTGCCATTATAAGCCCGGAGCACTCCATTGTTTTCAATGGAGCTTCCAACATTCCAATGTTCTAATTGTGATTAATATCTTCCTTTCCTCTAAGATGATACTAGCGGTTGTGTATTTGCCTGCTAGATTAATTCTGTTGTCTCACTGCTGCTAAAAGGCATTGTTATTTGAGTATGACATTGGGGGTTAAAATTTAGTTTGGGTACATTACAAGCTAAATGCATTGTTTTCACTGAGGAGACTCGGGTAAATGTAGAAAAGATTACAAAAAAATGTAAAAACCGAGGTTATGGCAAGAGTGATTACAGAATTTTGTATAAATTACCCGAGTTGTTCCAATTACAAACGGAATTGAATAATGGAGTTAGCATTTCCTGTCTTGTAAAAAATTTGAATTTAAAATGAATACATAAAGTTGGTGATATGTGCTCGTAACCCCGTTACAATATGGCCGACACTTTTAAACTAAGTTCTGACTACTCAGTCCACTTTCTATGTCACTCGTTTTGCACGTTGTACGTAATGAGGATTTTGTGTGTATATGTATAAACAAAAATACAATGAATTTACCCATGACCGAGGCGGTTTCCCCGAAATGCGTTGGGTTTGTTCCGGCTTGGTACTATGAAAATAAACTCTTCCCAAGCTCTTTGATTTGTGAAATTTTTACGGAAGGAGTGCACGCGTGCAGTTTGTACGGTGAACGTTATAGAATACAGGGATGACCTCGGACCCTGAGGCGCACCACCGCGAAAGTGTCCCGGCAATATCCGAAGAGGTGGAAAGGCAATGTATGTAAAATATATATGTATATATATTACCTACTGGCGGTCACCAGTAGGTAGATATAGTTAGGACCTATTTTCCATAGGAAATCCTCAACATTCTATTTGGAATAACTTTGGTGCCAATTGACGAATCTTCGCGAAATTTTCAAAACTTTTGGCCAGCTCCGGTATGCTTCTATCCTGAAAGTTTCACGGTGATTCGTCAAGCAGGGGCCGAGAAAAAAGGGGGTCCCAAAACACGTTTTCCCCATGCAATTTCCCATAGGACCTTTAGCTGCAGCTGCAGCCCGAACTGCTGAACAGAATTACACCAAATTTGGCAAAGAGGTAGACCTTAGTTCAGACTCATGCCTTTTGCTTAAATGGTGTAACTCTGTTCAGTAGTTCCTGAGAAAATGACAGTTAAAAGTACATACATATCTATGGCCTCGGAGGATCCGCACACCCTATGCACACCCAGCGCGCACCCTGCCGTGTACGAGCTGTATTCTAATTGGCTTTCAACACTCCAAATCAGGAAGTGTTGGCAGCCATCTTGTGCCTCGGTTCTACCGAGGCACAAGAAACCTAAGAAACAAACATGCAAAACGCAAAAGGGGGCAGGGTAGAGACACCTTGACCCCCTAGGCCTGCTCAGGGGGTCCCACAAGGACCCCCAGGGCCAAAAAAAGCATTTTTTTTTTATTCGGCAAGATTTGTGCACCCAGTGCGAATTTCGGCTGAAAATTTTAAAAAATGAAGCGCGGGCTTCCGCGCTTCTTTGGTAATTGGCCCCCGGGGGGGCCAAATCTGGGGGCATTTAAAAAAATAGTGTGGGGGTCCCAATCCCCCACACACTGCCCCGGGGACCGCCACCGCCGGGGCACGAGCATAAAATAGGTGGGGGCTCATGCCCCCCCGCAGCCCCGGGGACTGCCACCCCCTGGGGCTCCTTTAAAATGGGTGGGGGGCTCTCAGGCCCCCCATACCCGGTGACCGCCATCCCCTGGGGCAACTTTAAAATGGGTGGGGGGCTCTCAGGCCCCCCCAGCCCCACGGACAGCCACCCCCAGGGCTTCTTTAAAATGGGTGGGGGGGCTCACAGGCCCCCCCCAGCCCCGGGGACCGCCACCCCTGGGGAAACTTTAAAATGGGTAGGGGGCTCTCAGGTCCCCCCAGCCCCAGGGACCACCACCCTCCGGGGCTTCTTTAAAATGGGTGTGGGGGCTCTCAGGCCCACCCAGCCCCGGGAACTGCCACCCCCGGGGCAACTTTAAAATGTGGGAGGGGCAATGCGGCCCCCCTCCTGGATCCTTGTACAGGCCCTGGGGACCGCCACCCCCCCAGGGCCGGCTCCTGCAGTGTCCCGGGATGCCTACCCCTGGGACACTGCTGTTTGCAATGGCAGGTCGGGTGCCTTGCGGCTCCCACCCTGCCATTGCAAACTGCTTTGCTTCATGGAGCAAAGCAGATTGCTTTTCCACATGGGGAGCAGCATGTTAGCTGCTTCCCATGTGGAAAAGCAAAATCAAAAAATCTAAATCAATGGCCGGCCCCGGGGGATGGGGTCCCCGCCGCCTTAAGTGGCCAGAGGAGGGGGGCTACGCAGCCCCCTCCATAAAAAGATTTAAAAAGTTGGCCATGCCCCAGGGGATGGGGTTCCCGGGGCCTAGAATTGGCCACGGGAGGGGGGCCGCGCGGCCCCCTTCCTGTAATTTGTTTTTAAAAAAATTTAGTTTGGGGGTAAGGCCCTGGGGGATGGGGTACCCAGGGCCACAAAAAAGTAAGAGGAAGGGGGGCCACACAGTCCCCCTTTAAAAAAAAACGCGATCGTCCCTACACCCCGCCCCCTCACAAGCACAATCTGCAAATGCGCCCTGTGGCGTGTTTTAAATTGGGGAATTAATTCCCCTTCAATACTGGGGGTCCCTGGTGGCCAACTAGCCCACCAGGTACCTCCAGTAAGCGCCACAGGGCTGCGTTGCAGAGAGGTGCTCCAGGCCACGCCACTTTTTCCACCTCTCTGCAATGTAGCCTTGTGGCACTTACTGGAGGTACCTGGTGGGCTAGTTGGACCCCAGGGACCCTCAGGATTCAAAGGGACTTAATCCCCCAACTTAAAACGCACCACAGGGCGCGTTTGCACAATGGTGAAGGTAGGGGGCGGGGCCTGAGGTGATATGTGTGCAAACACACCCTGTGGTGCGTTTTAATTTGGGGAATTAATTCCTTTTCAATCCTGAGGTCCCCTGGTGGACAACTAGCCCACCAGGTACCTCCAGTAAGCGCCACGGAGCTGCATTGCAGAGTGTTGTAAAGAGGGGCGTGGCCTCTGAACACCTCTCTGCAACCCAGCTCCCTGGCGCATACTGGAGGTACCTGGTGGACTA
The DNA here is from genome assembly GCF_964204655.1 of Triturus cristatus. Taxonomy (NCBI): domain Eukaryota; kingdom Metazoa; phylum Chordata; class Amphibia; order Caudata; family Salamandridae; genus Triturus; species Triturus cristatus. The sequence goes on from NC_140594.1 coordinate 927,099,568, forward strand.
GTTGGCCCCCAGGGGACCTCATGATTGAGGAGGAATTAATTCCCCAACTTAAAGCGTGCCACAGGGCGTATTTGCACACATATCACCTCAGGCCCCGCCCCTTCCTTCACCATTGTGCAAATATGCCTCTAAAATCAGCCGAACTACAAATTCCGATTTACTCACCTGTTATAAGGAGAGAACCCAGTGCTGCATCTTTTAGCCCAGCACTGACCCTGAAAAGTAATTCTAAGCGTACTTACCAGTAACTTGTATTTCCTTCCGTAGGAATCCATTGTGTGGTTTTCACCAGAAAAGTTTCTGTGTCAATTTTTGAAACGTACAAATATTCCTCTAAAATCAGCCGAACTACGAATTCCGATTTACTCACCTGTGATCAGGAGAGAACCCAGTGCTGCATCTTTTAGCCCAGCACTGACCCTGAAAAGTAATTCTAAGCTTACTTACCAGTAACTTGTATTTCCTTCCATAGGAATCCATTGTGTGGTTACAAGTAACTTGTATTTTCTTCCATAGGAATCCATTGTGCGGTTTTCACCAGAAAAGTTTCTGTGTCCATTTTTTAACGTAAAAATATTCCTCTAAAATCAGCCGAAATACGAATTCGGATTTACTCCCCTGTTATCAGGAAAGAACCCAGTGCTGCATCTTTTAGCCCAGCACTGACCCTGAAAAGTAATTCTAAGCGTACTTACCAGTAACTTGTATTTGCTGCCATAGGAATCCATTGTGTGGTTTTCAGCAGAAAAGTTTCTGTTTTTTTTCACAAACTAAAAATATTCCTAAAAAATCGTCTGTATGACTTCAACACATTCTTTCAACTGTTTACAGGAGATTCACCAGTGCTGGATCCAGGATCCACCACTGAGTAAGAAAAAGTAACGATAACACTACTTACCTGCTAAGTGAATTTTCTGCCATAGGATAACAATGGTGATTCTATGTGAAAAAATGTGTGTCAACTTTTAAAATACAATAATATTCCTTAAAAATCACTACTGTAACCAAAATGCTTTTACTCAACTGTTTACAAAGGATCCAGTCCTGTGGTTAGAAAAGTAATCCATAAAGTAACTAATTGCATTTGACTAGAAATTCACATTGAGCTCAATGTTGCATTGTGTTTGAAATTGTGTTGCCCATTGCAACAACTGTAACTACTGTACTTAAAAGTCTATTGCCTATTTTCAAAGTATTGCAACTAAAGTAATTCATTCTGACAAAGAATATTTTGTATTGTAATGTATAATGTAATTATAATGTAATAAAAAAAAAATATCTAAAAATAAATAGTTTAAAAAATGTAGTAAATAAGTATAAAAAAATCAGTATAACAATTAATACATTAAAATTGTCATTTACAAAATCTTTGAAACTCACTGAAAAAACCATAGGTTTCAGGTCTGATATAGTTAGGAATTAGCATTTAAAAAACCTTTGAAATTTACTGAAAAAAACAGGTTTCAGGCCTGATATAGTTAGGAATTAGCATTTAAAAAACCTTTGAAATTCACTGAAAAAAACATAGGTTTCAGGCCTGATATAGCTAGGAATTAGCATTTAAAAAACCTTAGCAATTCACTGAAAAAACCATAGGTTTTAGGGGTGTTATAGTTAGTTGGACATTTCGCTCGAACAAAACCATTGAAATTCCTCCGATATAGTTAGTTGTACTAACTACATCTCGCGCGCCCGCAATCCACTGCTGATGATGTCACATATTACATCATTCATGACATGGTCAGTGACATCACTGATGACATCTCAAATGACATCACTGATGACATCACTGATGACATCATCCACGTGACAATCAGATACACCTCATCATACACTAGTATAACCTTTTATCACTCACTGTAAAATACAGAGTGCCATATTTGAAACCATTGACACACCAATACAAGTTTCTAAACACCCACTCAGGGATTCCTAGATCTAATCTCACATCTAATCACTTACCTAAAGATTCACTCATACATGCTGTCAATGATCACTAGAACACTATCAAATATACTTATACACCTATTTCAACATTACACACCAGCACACATCCTAATCACTTATGAAGTCATCCTACTGACTTATGCAAACAATGGATCATACTTACTTTTACTTAGCTACACACTTATACAAACACCACTTCATCTATTCATATAGATAGTAACTCATACTTAGTGTGTACTTAGTGTGTTAGAAAATCACTATTACAAGTATACAGTTATCCATACAGTCACTCATACAATCACTGAGTCTTATGTATAATTATTTATATACAACAACTGACACACACACTGGCTTTCATTTTTCTAGTTTGTTGGATATGTACCATTGAGACATATATTTGCTCATCACCACACCCATAAAGATATTCACTCACACAAACAACTGTTATAACTTGTAGTTTGAACTTCATATACCTACTGAATCAACTATTCACACATCTTTGGGCTGTTACACACCCCCCATCGAACCACACACACATTCAGTCTCCCATACAAATACTTAGTTACCTAATCAATAACTAATATAGACTTTCACGTAGCTAGTAACCAACTGGTGCAGCAGTTTACACAACAACTGACAAAGTGATACAGATATTCACACAGTTTAGTCACTATCCAATATATTTAGTGAGACACTATAAATTAGTCAAGTAAACAGTCAATCACACTGCTACTAAATCCTCCATCCAGATTTTTATATTTATATATCCACTCATTCTTCAATGCAAATTGCTATATAGATAATACATATTTAAATAATGAACCAAACTACATTCACTAGATGATGTCATCAGTGATGTCATTTGAGATGTCATCAGTGATGTCACTGACCATGTCATGAATGATGTAAAATGTGACATCATCAGCAGTGGATTGCTGGCGCGCGAGATGTAGTTAGTACAACTAACTATATCGGAGGAATTTCAATGGTTTTGTTTGATCGAAATGTCCAGCTAACTATAACACCCCTAAAACCTATGGTTTTTTCAGTGAATTTCTAAGGTTTTATAAATGCTAATTCCTAACTATATAAGGCCTAAAACCTATGGTTTTTTCAGTGAATATATTACCTACTGGTGGTCGCCAGTGGGTAGTTATAGTTAGGACCTATTTTCCATAGGAAATCCGCAACATTCTATTTGAAATAACTTTGGCGCCCGTTGACGAATCTTCTCGAAATTTTCAAAACTTTTGTCCAGCTCCGGTCCGGAACAAAATGAGGGGGTTCATTTTGCCATAGAAAGTATGATTAGTGCTGCAGAAAGAAAAATTATAGCACATTTTGAGTGACTTCTCAAATCCTCTTCTATTTCATAAAAAAATTCTGATATGCAGACTGAAACATGCACTTTCAATACCAGCAGCAGACTTCCTTGGTGAGCAGTAGCTTTACTACAGTGATCGAATGAGCAACAAGAGTGCTAACATTCTGAATTTATGGCAAATGTGTGACACATCTGAATGCCTTCTTGATGGAATCAAAGTAAAAAACTGAAAGTATTTCCTACTGAGGAGACTGCAGTAAATGAGGAAATTAGGAAACTTCATAACAAATAAATCTCCCAAGATGGCCACCAGAGACAAAAGAGACCAAATGTGGCACAAATATCACCCAGATGTAGCCCACGTGTAGCCCAATGGCAGAATGTCCCGGAGTGTTCTAACGAACAACTAGAGCGCTAACAGTCTTACTTATGACAAAAGTATGGCACACCTGAAGCCATCTTGATTGGAAAAAAGTGGTAACACTTAAAACATTTGATTTGCAAAGGAACAAAATGAGGGTTTCATTTTGCCATAGAAATTAAGATTAGTGCTGCAGAAAGAAAAATTAGGGCACATTTTGACTTCTCAAATCCTCTTCTATTTCATAAAATAAATTCTGACATGCAGACTGAAACATGCACTTTGAATACCAGCAACAGACTTACCTGGTGAGCAGTAGCTTTACTACAGTGATCAAATGAGCAACTAGAGTGCTAACATTCAGAATTTATGGCAAATGTGTGATACATCTGAATACCTTCTTGATGGAATCAAAGTAAAAAACTGAAAGCATTTCCTACTGAGGAGACTGCAGTAAATGAGGAAATTAGGAAACTTCATAACAAATAAATCTCCCAAGATGGCCACCAGAGACAAAAGAGCCCAAATGCAGCACAAATATCAGCAAAGATGTAGCCCACATGTAGCCCAATAACAGAAGTGTGCAAAACACTTATTTTTTGTGTATTTTCAGTTTTATATAGTGCAGACTTGTCCGGTATTGGGGTGCTTTACATGAGCATTGGTTACATCACACAAGATCAAATTCATTTTGGTTATAGACATGGGGAGATTAAGTGAATTGACCAGAATCACAGAATGTTGAGCTGAAGCAGAAACTCCAACCTGGTTCCCCAGTTGCAAAGTCTGCAGCCCTGGAAGTAACACCACATCCTCTCCCCTAGGTGCAACATTTAATCAAGTGGTCAACTGGATAAAAAAACATAAATATAAGTTCTTTGTCGCTATTTGAAAACTCAGAAAATATTGTCCTCATTTTAGTTTTTTAGAGCACTAACCATAATTCTGATGCAAATAAGACCCTCTCATATATGTAATTTCTAAAGGAAATGCTCTAGGTATTACAGTTTTGATTACATCAAGATGACGTCAGGCGTTCCACACTTTTGTAATAAATATAGAAAGTTAGCAATCAAGTTGTTCATTGGGATACTGTTGAGAGGCAGAGGCCAGGGGCACGGACTCTGAAAATTGAAGGCAGGTAGGAGAGTGCAGAGGCAACAATTTGACCACACTGGGCAAGCAGGAAGGGCAGTGGCAGCACAACAGACTATGGAGGGCAGTGGAAAGGGGGGCTGGGGCAAAAAACCAACAATACAGGACTGGCAAGAGAGGCTGTGGCAATATAATAGACCATTGTGAGCAGAAGGAAGAGGCAGTGGTAGTACAACCATACATGCCAACAGACCCGTTTCAGCCAGGAAACGTCAAATGTTTTTAAGGTCAAATGGGCTTTATTTGATCTGTCACCTGTCTAAAATCTCCTCTTTTTCAATGTAACTCAAAGGGGAAAATCAATACCCCAGTTTCTTTTCAAATTCTCCCTCTTACCAAGTTCAAAATGTTCTCAAGTATGGTACATTGGATCATGGTAGGCAGGAGGAATTGGTGTAGGGACATGGACTCGGATAACGGAGGACAGGAGCGACATGGAGAGGTGCACCAAACTGACCCTACAGGGCAGGCATCAGGGTTTGCAGCAGCACAATACACCACACAGGGTATGTGGGACGGGAGTGCAGCAGAACAATCCATAGAAAGCAATAGGGAGGGAACAGGACCATGCACATGGACAACAGAGAACAGAGGGGAAAGAGGCAATGGTAGCTAGCTGACCATAATGGACAGACAGGAGAGAAAGCTGCAGCATAACAGACCATAAAGGGCAGGAGGGACGGATCAGGGGCATTACAATGGAACAGACAAGCCAGGAGGGAGGGAATAGGGGTCTGCACATGGAAACAAAGGGCTGGTGGCAAGGGGGCAGGGCAGGAGCAGCAAGATGACCATGGAGATCAGGCAGGATGGGCACTAGAAACAAGACACACCATGGAGAGCAACAGTGAGACTATGATGGCATACACACAGGCCATGGAGGGAAGGTGGGAGGGGGTCAGGGGCAGCTAGCTGACCACACAGGGAAGGTGGGAGGGGCCATGGAAGCACAGAAGACCATGCATGGCAAGCGGGAGGGTTAGTGGCAGCACAATGGCTATGATGGACAAGAAGGAGGGTGCAGGGGCATGCACAAAGGACCATGGAGGATAGAAGTGAGGGTCAGGACCTGGGCACAGACAAGAGAGTTCAGGGGAAGGAGCCTCACAACAGACCGCGCGGGGCAGGCAGGAGGAGTAGTTGCAGCACAACAGACCAGGGAGGGCAGAAGGGTGTGGCAGTAAAATGGACCATGGAGGAAGGGGATAGGGGCATTGCATGTGGACAGGCAGGGTGGAGTTGGCAGGGACAGGTTACAGTCATCTGACAATGGAGGAAGGAGAATAGGGGCAGCAAGCTAAGCACAGAGGCTAAGCAGGAGGTCAATGATGGGCCATAGAATTGGGCAATGGAGGGCAATGGAGGGCAGGTACATCATGCTAAATGCCCGTGAAAAGGGTAGATGGGCGCAGTGTTATATAGAACATAGTCCTGAGAGGACGATTGAAAATGAAAACTAGATATAGTATATGGTATAAACTATGCACCAAAAAGTGTGATATAAGATGAACCGGGGCATGAAATATAATATGCAATACATTGTGCGCAATGACAGATTCATTGGAGAGCGCGAGTGTCAAGAACTCACTAGTAGCCGTTGTTACCCCCTCCCTTAAGAAAAGAAGAAGAAGAATGATTCCTCGTTCCAGGTATGGAAGAGCATTGCAGCACTTATGGATCTTAATGCAGAGATTGCTCCTCTTGATTGCTGAAACCGGCGAAGAGGAAATCCAAGATGGCGGCAACCCTCGAGCGAAATCAGAGCGCTCTAGTCTCTGGACTAAGGTCTCGAGCCCAAGCGAATCTCTAGCGCGAGCTCCCGACAAACCGCGCACTTCAACTGAAGTTCTCGGCTGAGAGCAACGTTCGTTTCCTGTTCCTGTTCTGAAGAGAATTTCACCTTGTTTCTTCACGATTTTTTCTCCGCTGTTGCGGAAAGGATGTGCACATCGGGAACGCTGTTCCCAGTAACTATTTAATTCTGTCAAGATCTCTTACCTTGTGCCAGAGTTTTTCCACAGAAGCAGATGATAGCTCCCAAATCCCCAACGCGGTTGCCAAATCAGAATTTCTGAACTTGACACTCACGAGGGGGAAAGGGGAATTGGATAAGAAAAAAGAGAGACTGCTGCACGTTTAGGAACTGCCCCACCTCTTCTATTAGAAATCTTCTAATGGAATTTCTTCATCAGGAATTTGATTGTGAAGAAATCGGGCCGGACCTGCAGAGGATGAAAGAACAACTTATGCCTCAAATTACATTGCCCTTCTAACTCCCTTCTTCACCCTCTGGGAAACTGGTGACTACCTGAGGAACACTGCAGACTAGCTTCTCTCTTACTGGTAAACTTTGACTTAAATGACGTCCAGAATATACCCAAAATAAGATATAACCAAGTCTCTTCAAGAATTGGAATAGCTGTGAATTGTTCAAGTAAACTTCAAAGGATACAGTCCCAGCGGAGTAGTTCTCACAAGAATATTCGTTTTACTTATCTCTGGTTGATTGGGTAGTTCAAGAAATGATAGTCTCTTCAGGGAATTCTTCGAACTACAAGACCTCTTCAAATCCTGACGAGAACTTCTCTCAGGAAAAACGCAAATTCAAAATTAAATAGTTACTGGGAACAGCGTTCCCGATGTGCACATCCTTTCCGCAACAGTGGAGAAAAAATCGTGAAGAAACAAGGTGAAATTCTCTTCAGAACAGGAACAGGAAACGAACGTTGCTCTCAGCCGAGAACTTCAGTTGAAGTGCGCGGTTTGTCGGGAGCTCGCGCTAGAGATTCGCTTGGGCTCGAGACCTTAGTCCAGAGACTAGAGCGCTCTGATTTCGCTCGAGGGTTGCCGCCATCTTGGATTTCCTCTTCGCCGGTTTCAGCAATCAAGAGGAGCAATCTCTGCATTAAGATCCATAAGTGCTGCAATGCTCTTCCATACCTGGAACGAGGAATCATTCTTCTTCTTCTTTTCTTAAGGGAGGGGGTAACAACGGCTACTAGTGAGTTCTTGACAGCGAGATAGCACAGGCACTAGCGCGTGCTATGCGATATGCGCCTTGGAGTGTAATATGCACAGGGCAGTGTTGTGTAACCTAACTAGTCTCTAAAGTTGTAATATAAAATATGTGCTGGGGAGGGTAGCGTTGCATATGCACTGTGACAAAGATATGGATCCCAGATTGTAATATGTATGGCATAGCACTGTGCGTCATAACATAGACATCGAGGCAGGCACGTTAGATGGGGCAATATAACCCGTGCAAAGGCAAGTGTGGCATGACATATTCACGGGGTGGTGTTACAAAGCACATGGGCTAGAGAGTGTCATAGCATACGCACTAGCTGGTGGAATACAAAACACAGAGGAGTGTGGCACTCGGCGGGCACTGGTGGGTGTAACACAGCATTAGGCTCAGCCAGGAGCACGCTGTGACTCTCAAGTGAGGTTTGTCTCCTTTCCAGAGAGTAAAATAGAAAGTATTACACATCCGGCGGTGGATGTGTGTTTTATTAACCGTGAGGGGGGTTTCTTGCATTGTTTGGTCGAATTTTTGTCGAATCCCCTTTGAATGGCTTGGTGTGCACTTACCGTGGGGAGACATTCGACGCCCTGAGCTTGCTAGAGCCCGCCGTGAGGGGAACGGCAATCGCGGGGGAATAGAGCTCACTCTCTTTGCACCATCAGCGCCGCCATGAGGGGAACGGCCAGCGCGACAGGACTACACCTTCCAGCAGTCCCTGACCCAGGCGCTCGCCGCTGCTGTCATCAGGCAGCGCCTGGGACCTATTTCTTCACCGCTGGTGCCCCGCAGCGTGGGATGCGCGCAGGCGTGCCCGGGCCAAGGGCGGTCCCGTCTGCGCCCGTCAGAGGCCGAAGGAGGCCGGGCCGGGCCATCCCCCTAACACTCTACAATGGGTAAGCGCAAACAAGCAGCGTCAGTGGAGGGGAGCGGGAAGAAAGCGAAGGTTCCCAGAAAATCGGATTGTATAATTTCATATCTGTCCTCTGCTGTGGGGGTGTTAACGAAATAAATCACTAATGCTGAACTGGAACTTGGACTGGTACCTCCTATCTTGCCCTGTGATCCTAGTGATTGTGTGGTTGTACCTAGTATCCCTTTGGATCCCGTAGTGGTCGTCTCCAATCCACCCGCTGCAAGAGACCCTGTTACCTTTACCCAGGGTGTGGTAGATTAACTGGAGCAACAGGCTCATGGCACTACGGGAGCCGAGAGGAACTGTAAGAAGAAGTGTCCGAAACGGCCCAAACCCCAAAAAGCTGTGTTGACCTCTGAGGGTCACTCAGGGTCCCCTACGGCGGACCTTTTAGAAAACTTAATTGCCTTACGATTGGAACCTTTTTTGGTCGGCATCGCTAAAGACATTGTGGAGACTCTGAATGCCTGCGTGGCCGACTTGCTTAAAATTTTTTCTAGTTTGGTAGCCTCCATTAAAGAGATTAGTTTACAGCAAGTGGGGGCCAGTCAGGCTATGGATTGCCAATCTACGTCAGAGAGGGTTTCGAGAGTTTACTCCGGGCCACTGTTACAACCATGCCCTTCTAGGGCGAGCAATACCCCTTGTAGGGAGTTGAGCTTGGATCCTTCTCCTCCTATTTTACAACCGCTATTAACCACCCATACCTATAGTAACATGCCGTGTGTGGCTAGCAATGTTGTTTCCCAGCCTGCAGGCAGGAGCACGAAACTGGATAGGGGTAGTAAGGCTATACTTGACCTTCCCCCGGAATCGGCTCCCTTGGTGGCTGTTTTTGTTGGGGTTCCTCCGCTCCGCGAGGGTGCAATGGAACCTACGCATGACCTACTGAGGTTAACTAGATCTTGGTGTACAGCCCTCAGCTGTGGCGGTTTGGATATTTCCCCAAATATTATTATGGCTAGAAGGGTGGGGTGGGTTGGGCGACGACCGAAGCGACTGGTGGGTGATTGTGTAATCGTTAATTTCAATAGACCAAATATTGTTGGCAGTTTGTTTTGGGATGGGTCTGAGATTAGGCAGGGGGAAATGAGAGCAGTCCCCCTAGGGTTTTTCTATCAACCCGCCCTCCAACCTTTTTCTGGGTCACACAATCATCGGGTTGAAGCACGCAATGTTAAATATACTCCCCCCCCCCACCCCTGAAGCACTATCCTCTGTCAAGACTGCCTTATTCGGCGGTGGGCCAAAACCTTGGGGTACCGCATATGCCTGAAGATCGTCAGCCTCCTAAGAATGTTTTGCTGCCACATCCCTCTAATTTGATCCTGAACAATTATTATTCCCCACTATCAGATTTGGCAGCCAATGATTGACTGCCAGACTCGGCTCAGATAGCTGATCCTTGTATTGACAATTCCGTAGGTGGGACTAGTTGTAAACTACTTAGTTGGAATGTGGATGGGTGCAGCTCTAAAAGAGCGGACCCATCCTGGCTGGATTTTTTAGGCAAACATGATATTATTGCCATGCAGGAAACTTGGGACCCCTCTAGTAACTTTAGTCTGGATGGTTATTCTAGCTTTGTCGTTCCGGCAGTCATGGGAGAGGCTAGACGTGCCAAAGGGGGCTTATTGTTTCTTTTTTCACTGCATTTGGTGGGCAATTTCACCCGTTTGGCCACCGGGTCAAACAACTTTCTGTGTGTTGAATGGCTCATCTCCCACACCCTGAAACTCTTATTAATTAAGTTTTATAATGCAAGAGACGGCACTGACCTTACGCAGCATGTGGTTGCCTTGCAATCTTTTATGCTAGAATACAGTCAAAAACAAAACACCGGTTTCGATATCGTCCTTATGGGCGATTTTAATATTCATCCTTGTGTTGGTGAGTGTTATCTGAGGCCCCTTGAAGCCCATGAGGGGCCTGTTGGCACTGTGGCTCCTCATTTCGAGCACACTAAGCAGGGGGAGGCCCTTGAGGTTTTCATTGCCACCACCAACATCTTTGAGTCCAATCTTATAGAGGCTGGGGGTAGGGCTATTAAGTTTAAAGGTTGTACATTGGGCTCAGTAATTGACTATTTTTTTTGTCCTTTGACGTTCTAACTAGGGTTTTAGCTCACACAGTTGTTCCATCTGCCCACAGTGACCATAACCCGGTATTTATGGAGTTGGTCGTGCCGAAGAGCCTGGGTGGTGCGCGCCATGCTTGTCAAAGAGATCTCCCCCTGATTGTGAAAGACCAGGGTCGTAGGGTCAAATGGGCCAGGTGGCCCCTGCATCCTTTTTGGAGGAGCTTTGCGCCAAGATGGATGGGCCGTGGGCCACCTGTTTGAACGAACACTCGACCCCAGAGGAGGCGGTAGGGGCCTTCGAGGCCATTTGTGCACAGATCTCCAGGGATCTGACTTCCACCAATACTCGCCGAAGTAGTAACCCCCCTAGATGGTTTGATGGAAGTTGCTCTAGGGCTCATAGGATTCTGTATGAGGCGCTGAAAAAGAGCCCTAGGGATAGAGGGGCAATTTCACATGCGAGAAGGGCCTATAAAGAGGCAATTGCCAAAAGGAAAAAGGTAATAAAATTAGAAGCTTGGGACAACCTTTTATCTATCGATGTCCTCCGGGACAGTGGTAAGTTCTGGGCTATAATTAATAACCCTTTTTTTCTCAGATATCGAGGGCACAACCCAGGATTGTGTAATTCAGGATGAGCTATGGTACGACCACTTCAGTAAGATTTATGGGGCATGTGGTTCTAGTCCTACTAGTAGCAGCACCCCTTTAGCATTTCGTTCCTTGCCCTTTTTATTCTTTGAGCAGCTGGATGTGGAGAGAGCCATTAAGGACTCTGCTAGTAATAAGGCGCCGGGTCCTGACGGTGTACCAGCAGACCTTTTTGGCTTCTCGCCTAGTTTGTGGGCAAGGATTTTAGTCAATGTTTTTAATGCTGTTTTGAGCTACAGGTTTCCTGCTTCGTGGGCTACCACACTAATTATACCAATTTTTAAAAAGGGCCAACGTGATGATCCCGCTTGCTATAGACCCATCTCTCTGTTAGACTCTGCGGTTAAGATCTTGGGCAGGGTCTTACTTGTTAAACTCAGGGATGCTCTAGATAGTCGGGGTATTTTATCGAATCTCCAATATGGGTTTAGAGCAAACAGGGGGACTTTGGATCAATGCCTAAATCTTCAGCTTTTAATTAGTAAATATACGGTGGCGAAGGACGGGTCCCTTTTTATGGCTTTCATGGACCTGTCCTCCGCCTTCGATTTAGTTAATCGGTCCAAGCTATGGTCCATTATGCTGGATTTAGGTATTGACCCTCCTCTAGTAAGTTTCCTTGCAGCATTGCATCAGGATCTTTCTGCATCAGTGAGGGTCACTCAGGATGGGAAATGCACTAAGCCCTTTAAGTCAGAGAGAGGGGTGAGGCAGGGGTGTATCCTTGCCCCACTCCTCTTTACTATTTATATTAACGGCCTGGAGGGATCTCTGGGGGTCCCGAGAGCGGATGCGCCGCGTGTGGGGGAACTGGCTGTGCCGGTTCTTCTGTACGCGGATGACGCTGTCCTGTTGGCCCGCACTGCGGTGGGGCTCCAGAGACTGTTGGATGCCTTTGGTGCCTTCATGGCTGCTCTAGATCTTAGGGTGAATATTAAGAAATCCCATTTTATGGTGGTGGGGAAACAGAGTAAAAAGTCTAATTCTAGATCTCTATTTTGTAATGGGGAAGAGATCACCAGGGTAAAGGTTTTCTGCTACCTGGGTGTTCTTTTTGATGAGAATGGCTCCTGGGGCCCGCAAAACAAGCTTAAACGTAACTCTGTAGCCAGGTCTAGCTCAGCACTGATGAGTTTTGCTAAGAAGCTGGGGGCAAGGCCAATGGAGGCTCTGTTAAAAGTTTATACCTCAAAAAGCCTGGCTATCGCCACTTATGGCGCGGCCCTGTGGGGTTACGTTATGCAGGATGTGATCCAAGTAGTAGAAAACAGATTCCTGCGTCATTTGCTTTCAGTTCCCCAATCAACCCCTGTTTTTTCTATTCATGCGGAGGTTGGTTTGAGCTATGTTTCCGATAAACTGAAGTTGGCCCCATTGTTATTCTGGGTGAAAACCTGGTTAAACCAGGAAATTTCTCTTAACCATCGGATCTTGAACGACGTCCTAGCCTTAGACCATGTCAAAAGTATTCCCTGGCTGGAGTACGTCAGAGCGGCGTTCTCTCGTTTAGGGCGCCCTGAGCTTTTTTCATCCCCATCACTTATAGTCAAAGCAGATATTGCTTGGATTAGGCAGTCTTTTTTAGACAGGGTCACAATGGATCGCGAGGAGAGTGAACTTTTAAAACCTAGTGTGAGAGCACATTTTTTGCTTCTCTTGTCTCCCTCGTTGGAACCCTATTTAAATATTGTTTCCAATCCATTTCATAGATTTTTATTGCTGAGATTTAGATTTAATTTGATCCACTATTGACTTGGTTTTTATCCATCGTGGGGTAGGCCCGAATGTAGTACGCCATGCCATTGTGATGACTTTTCATCCCAAGATACTTTGCATTTTATTATGTTTTGTGAGTTCTACACTGTAAGCCGTAAAAAATATCTGCTCCCAATCTTGAAGGAAGCTGGTTTCTTACAAGTCAGACCTGCTCTGTTATTTCTTCAACAGCTGAGTAGTACTCGTATCATATTTAGTGTGGCAAATTTCTTGGTGGCAGCTATGCGCTGTAAAGCGAAAAAATCCTTCCAACCTGTGCAATCAATGAGCAATTTTTAATGTATGCCTTTTTTTATATGCTTGTATGTTGTTTTTATTCTGTGGACTTACATTTGTACAGTATATGTCCTGGATTGCTTCTTTTTATGAATTTTGTACTTTTGTGATTTTAATTAATCGAATAAAGTGTTTTGACTGACTGACTGACTGACTGGCTTGGTGTGCATGTCTATTAAATGTGCCCGTCAATAGCTACCCATGTTTGTATAAATAAAGGACAAGGGTGTCTACTTGGAGAGTACCCACCGGCGGGGGCGCCGGGATTAGGCACGGTAGGGCGTCAGACACGTCAGAGCTTCACTAGCGGTGTAAATACATTCCACGTGGATTCATTGTATGCATAGTCGCCTTTCAATGAATATCACGCAAATCGTCATGGTGATAGGTACATACAGTTTGTCCAGCATGTCCTTGGTGTTTCTATAAATATATTTTGAAAAAAAATAATAAAAAACAAAGGCCGGCCCCGGGGGATAGGATCCCCGGGGCCATAAGTGGCCTGAGGAGGGGGGCAACGCAGCCCCCCTCCTAAAGAATTTTTTTAAAAAAGGACATGACCCGGTGGCTGGGGTCCCCGGGGCCGATTAAGGCCTTGGTAGGACCAAATTTATTTTTTTCAACAAAACAAATTGGGGTGCAGGCCCTGTGGGATGGGGTCCCTAGGGCCAATAAATTAGAAAAAGAAGGGGGGCCACACAGCCCTACTTCTTAAAAAAATAAAATAAATAAAAGACTGGCATTGTGCCGGAGCCACGCCCCCTCCTTGCAGCACTCTGCAAACGCGCCCCCTGGCCAGTTGTAAGTTGGGAAATTAATTCCCCTTCAATACTGAGGGCCCCTGAGGGCCAACTAGCCCAACAGGTATCTCCAGTATGCGCCAGGGAGCTGCGTTGCAGACAGGTGTTCTGAGGCCACGCCCCTTTTTACACCTCTATGCAACGCAGCTCTGTGGCGCTTAGTGGAGGTACCTAGTGGGCTAGTTTGACCGTAGGGACCCTTAGGATTCAAGGGGACTTAATCTCTCAACTTAGAACGGCCACAGGGCGCATTTACACAGTGTTGAAGGGAGGGGACGGGGCTTGAGGTGACGTGTGCAAACACGCCCTGTGGCGCATTTTAAGTTGGGGAACTAATTCCTTTTCAATCCTGAGGGACCCTGGGGGCCAACTAGCCCACCAGGTGCTTCCATTAAGCACCACTGCTCTGCGTTGCAGAGAGGTGGTGCCCCTTTTTACACCTCTCTGCAATGGCGCTTAGTGGACGTACCTAGTGGGCTATTTTGCCCCTAGAAACCCTCAGGATTCAAGGGGACTTAATCTCCCAAATTAAAAAACGGCCACAGGGCGTGTTTACACAGTGGGGAAGGGAGGGGACGGGGCCTGAGGTGACGTGTGCAAACAAGCCCTGTGGCGCGTTTTAAATTGGGAAAATAATTCCCCTTCAATCCTGAGGGACCCTGGGGGCCAACTAGCCCACCAGGTGCTTCCAGTAAGTGCCACTGCGCTGTGTTGCAGAGAGGTGGTCTAGGCCATGCCCCTTTTTACATCTCTCTGCAACGCAGCTCTGTGGCGCTTACTGAAGGTACCTAGTGGTCTAGTTGGACCCTAGGGACCCTCAGGATTCAAGGGGACTTAATCTCCCAACTTAAAATGGCCACAGGGCGTGTTTACACAGTAGGGAAGGGAGGGGACGGGGCTTGAGGTGACGTGCGCAAACACGCCCTATGGCGCGTTTTAAGTTGGGGAAATAATCCCCCATCAATCCTGAGGGTCCCTGGGGGCTAACTAGCCCACCAGGTGCTTCCAGTAAGCGCCACTGCGCTGCGTTGCAGAGAGGTCGTCTAGGCCATGCCCCTTTTTACATCTCTCTGCAACGCAGCTCTGTGGCGCTTACTGGAGGTACCTAGTGGGCTAGTTGGACCCTAGGGACCCTCGGGATTCAAATGAACTTAATCTCCCAACTAAAAACGGCCACAGGGCGTGTTTACACAGTGGTGAAGGGAGGGGACGGGGCCTGAGTTAACGTGTGCAAACAAGCCCTGTGGCGCGTTTTAAATTGGGGAAATAATTCCCCTTCAATCCTGAGGGACCCTGGGGGCCAACTAGCCCACCAGGTGCTTCCAGTAAGCGCCACTGCGCTGTGTTGCAGAGAGGTGGTCTAGGCCATGCCCCTATTTACATCTCTCTGCAACGCAGCTCTGTGGCGCTTACTGAAGGTACCTAGTGGTCTAGTTGGACCCTAGGGACCCTCAGGATTCAAGGGGACTTAATCTCCCAACTTAAAATGGCCACAGGGCGTGTTTACACAGTGGGGAAGGGAGGGGACGGGGTCTGAGGTGACGTGTGCAAACACGCCCTATGGCGCGTTTAAAGTTGGGGAAATAATCCCCCATCAATCCTGAGGGCCCCTGGGGGCTAACTAGCCCACCAGGTGCTTCCTGTAAGCGCCACTGCGCTGCGTTGCAGAGAGGTGGTCTAGGCCGTGCCCCTTTTTACATCTCTCTGCAACACAGTTCTGTGACGCTTACTGGAGGTACCTAGTGGGCTAGTTGGACCCTAGGGACCCTCAGGATTCAAGGGGACTTAATCCCCCAACTTAAAATGGCCACAGAGCGTGTTTACACAGTGGGGAAGGGAGGGGACGGGGCCTGAGGTGACGTGTGCAAACACGCCCTGTGGCGCGTTTTAAGAGGTAGTTTTAATCCCCTGCCCTATTATATACTAGGGGCTTACAGAGGAGGTCATGCTAATCACAGGGGGACCCCAACGCATAGTGTTCCCTAGTGTATGTACGTGTTTTCACTGTATTCTGAGTGTCTTTTAACATAGCACTTGGCTCTAGGACTAGTTAGTCAGACTCAGTTACCACCAGTATCCGTCTGAAAAAGTTGAGGGTACAGGATGATTTTGCAGCAAGGCTTCTTTCTGCTCTTCTGTTTGTTCTTTCTGCACGTTATCCTTCTTCCTGCACTTTTCTTCGTCTTTGAGGACTTGTGTTGCCTCTTTCTCCATTTCTTTTTTTTCTTTCTGTGCGTTTTTTCTTCTTTCTTCACATGTCCTATCTCTGTAGGCATAGTTAGAAATTAGCATTTAAAAAACCTTTGAAATTCACTGAAAAAACTATAGGTTTCAGGCACGTTATAGTTAGGAATTAGCATTTAAAGAACCTTAGAAATTCACTGAAAAAACCATAGGTTTCACGGGTGTTATAGTTAGCTGGACTTTTCACTCGTACAAAACCATTGAAATTCCCCCGTTATAGTTAGTTCAGCTAACTATAACTTGTGCGCCCACAATGCACTGCTGATGATGTCACATATTACATCACTCATGACATGGTCAGTGACATCACTCATGACATCTCAAATGACATCACTGATGACATCATCCTTGTGATAGAGTGGCAGACCTCCTCTCACCCCAATATAACCTTTGATACACACATTCAAAAATAGAAACTAAAATTTTCAAAACAATGGACATACTAATACCAGTTACAACAACCTATTCAGTAATTCTAACATCCACATACACATCCACTCATTCACCAACAGTCCTATACAGTCACTCATACATGTACTCACTCATCATATGTACTCATACACCTATACATCCTGTTACACAATGCCACTCATCCATAGAGTTACTCACACACATAGTCACTCATGCTAATAAAGAATCAAACATCCATTTACTTGCATATACAGTTATACACACACCACCACACTTACTTCTACAGAAACTTACACATACTTAGTCTTTTAAACAATCACTTATAGAAACACATACTTATTCATACAGGAACTTTTCCAATCTCTCACGCTCACATATACTCACTTATATACACCAATAGTCATATATACTAGTTTAAAACATGTAGTTACTCATAAAGACACTATTGAGACAGTCATTCACTCACTAACACACCCATGCACACACTCATCCACCCATACAGTCCTGCACACATGCTGTCTTCAACACGTACAAACAGTGAGTCACTCATTCAAGCACCTATGCACTATGTAATACCCCCCGCCGAACCATACAGACACTCAGACACTCATACTGATGCTCAAAAAACCAACTAATAACCTATATAGACACTCATGTAGCTACTCGCCAACCCATGCAGCCACTTATACACAAAGTGAGAGACTGATACAGATATTTACATATTTAAACATTACTCACTAAGCCATGTATTCACTAAGATACACTTAATCAGTCAGTTATACTATCAATTTTTCAAAAACAAATCATCCATTTAGACACTTATATACCCATTTATTTTTCCATCGACCTTGAGAAATACATATATAAAACATATGTAATTTTCAGAAAAACACACATTCGCTGGATGATGTCATCAGTGATGTCATTTGAGATGTCATGAGTGATGTCATGAGTGATGTCACTGACATGTCATGAGTGATGTAATATGTGACGTCATCAGCAGTGCATTGCGGGCGCGCGAGTTATAGTTAGCTGAACTAACTATAACGGGGGAATTTCAATGGTTTTGAACGAGTCAAAAGTCCAGCTAACTATAACGCCCCTGAAACCTATGGTTTTTTCAGTGAATATATATATATATATATTTAGTATACTATGTATACATTTGAAAATGTGTCGGTCCACCTGTTTACCTCGGTGGCACAGAACAAATGGGTGGAACTGACGTCAGAACGGCGACTAGGTCCTCTTCTGGCTCCTATGACGTCATACGAAGTCGCGAGCAGAGCCGTGCTATTATGACATTGTCGGCGACGTGGGAGTGCTAGGAAAGGATTCCTGTGGAATGCTGGCACAGGAGATATTCACCTAAGTGTTCAGGCTAGTCCTTTGGGAGCAACTGTTTATGTTGCCACTCCAGAAACCGAAACCAGTGATCCGAGGGCAGAGGCCCTGCAGATGTCACACGAGGTGGGGAGCCCAGTCGTGTGCACAAGCGGGGTCAGCAAAGTGACAAGCACCACTACCCACAGAAAAGGTAACGAGGGCACTGAATAACACAGGATCTTCTCTTTGTATCTGGCAGGAACAACAAGGTTAAAATGCCCTAGTTCCAAAATGTAGAATTAGTGCTACAACGGTCTTCAAGAGAACCTGCGATGGATGCCGCTTCTGCCTTCCGTACACTGGAGGCGGCACATGGGTCACGCGGTACGGTCATACTGTGGTGGGATGCACACTCGTTGACCTCTCATGGCACTGCTCCACACTTCGGGGACAACGCTTTCCATTAGCTGTGTTTTCTGATGACAAGTCGCGCCGGCCCCGTCCAACAGCAGAACCCCTTTAGATCCAAACAGACTCTTCCACTCTCTCACCGGAAGTGAAACCAAGCCACACGGACACTTTCACAACACAACAGCCGGGAATGCACTTTTGCTAAAAAAAAACACATTCCTTACTCCTAATTTAGCAAATAAATGACTCACTGAAGAACAGGGGCCAGCTTCGATCGGTAAACAGCCGTTACAACGACTTTTTTACTTCGCGATACTATTACAACAAATGCATTACTACGCATGCATTGTACATCGCATTTTTTTAGAACGCATGGTCATTTACCACGCATGCCTTTACAACTAATTTTGTTGTAAAGGTATGTATGGTAAATGAACATGAGTTCTAAAAAATTTAGACGATCCACGTCGTTGTAAGGAAACAGAGGCTGTTCCATTTCCTCACAACGACGTGCACTGCTCCTCAGAGACGACATGAAACAGGAACCACGAGGAGAGAGGAACCATGAGGAGTGAGAGGTAAGGGGATTGAGCATGGGGTGGTGGTTACTTTTCTAGAGTTTAGGGTAGTGCAGTGGTGTTTGGGTAGTGTAGGGGTCGTGCTGAGGGTAGTGTTTTAGGGTTTAGGGTAGTGCAGTGGTGGTTGTGTAGTGTAGGGGGTCGTGCTGGGGGAAGTGTTTTAGGGTTTAGGGTAGTGCAGTGGTGTTCGTAAAGTGTAGGGGGTCGTGCTGGTGGTAGTGTTTTAGGGTTTAGGGAAGTTCAGTGATGTTTGTGTAGTGTAGGGGGTCGTGCTTGAGATAGATTTAGGGATTAGGGTAGTGCTATGGTGTTTTTATAGTGTAGGGAGTTGTGCTGGGGGTAGTGTTTTAGGGTTTAGGGCAGTGCAGTGGTGTTTGTGTAGTGTAGGGGGTTGTGCTGGGGGTAGTGTTTTATGGTTTAGGGCAGTGCAGTGGTGTTTGTGTAGTGTAGGGCATCGTGCTGGGGGTAGTGTTTTAGAGTTTAGGGTAGTGCAGTGGTGTTTGGGTAGTGTAGGGGGTCGTGCTGGGGTCGTGTTTTAGGGTTTAGGGTAGTGCAGTGGTGTTGGTGTAGTGTAGGGGGTCGTGTTGGGGATAGTGTTTTAGGGTTTAGGGTAGTGCAGTGGTATTTGGGTGGTGTAGGGGGTCGTGCTGAGGGTCGATTTAGGGTAGTACAGTGGTGTTTGGGTAGTCTAGGGGGTTGTGCTGGGGGTAGATTTAGGGTTTAGGGTAGTGCAGTGGTGTTTGGGTAGTGTAAGGGGTCGTGCTGGGGTAGATTTCGGGTTTGGGCTAGTGCATTGGTGTTTGGGTAGTATAGGGAGTCATGCTGGGGGAGTGTTTTAGGGTTTAGGGTAGTGCAGTGGTGTTTGGGTTGTGTAGGGGGTCATGCTGGGGCTAGTGTTTTAGGGTATAAGGTAGTGCAGTGGTGTTTGGGTAGTGTAGGGGGTAAATGCTGGGGGTAGTGGATTAGGGTTTAGCGAAGTGCAGTGGTGTTTGGGTAGTGTAGGGGGTACTGCTGGGGGTAGTGTTTTAGGGTTTAGGGTAGTGTAGTGGTGTTTGGGTAGTGTAGGGGGTACTGCTGGGGTAGTGTTTTAGGGTTTAGGGTATTGCAGTGGTGTTTGGGTAGTGTAGAGGGTCGTGCTGGGGGTAGTGTTTTAGGGTTTAGGGTAGTGCAGTGGTGTTTGTATAGTGTAGGGGGTAGTGTTTTAGGGTTTAGGGTAGTGCAGTGGTTTTGTGTAGTGTAGGGTGTCGTGCTGGGGTTAGTGTTATAGGGTTTAGGGTAGTGCAGCGGTGTTTGTGTAGTGTAGGAGGTCGTGTTTTCGGGTTTAGGGTAGTGCAGTGTGTTTGGGTAGTGGAGGGGGTCATGCTGGGGTAGTGTTTTAGGGTTTAGGGAAGTACAGTGGTGTTTGGATAGTATAGGGGGTCATGTGGGGGTAGTGTTTTATGGTTTAGGGTAGGGCAGTGGTCTTTGGGTAGTGTAGGGGGTCATGATGGGGTAGTGTATTAGGGTTTAGGGTAGTGCAGTGGTCTTTGGGTAGTGTAGGGGGTCATGCTGGGGTAGTATTTTAGGGTTGAGGGTAGTGCAGTGGTGTTTGGGTAGTGTATGGGGGTCCTGCTGGGGTAGTGTTTTAGGGTTTAGGGTAGTGCAGTGGTGTTTGGGTAGTGTAGGGGTCGTGCTGGAGATAGTGTTTTAGGGTTTAGTGCAGTGATGTTTGGGTAGTGTAGGGGTTGTGCTGGGGCTAGTGTTTTAGGGTTTTGGACAGAGCAGTGATGTTCGGGCAGTGTAAGGGGTCGTGCTTGGGGTGGTGTTTCAGGGTTTAGGGCAGTGCAGTGGTGTTCGGGCAGTGTAGGGGTCGTGCTGGGGGTGGTGTTTCAGGGTTTAGGGCAGTGCAGTGGTGTTCGGGCAGTGTGGGGGTAATGCTGGGGGTGGTGTTTCAGGGTTTAAGGCAGTGCAGTGGTGTTCGGGCAGTGTAGGGGGTCGTGCTGGGGTAGTGTTTCAGGGTTTAGGGCAGTGCAGTAGTGTTCGGGCAGTATGGGGGGTCGTGCCGGGGGTGGTGTTTCAGGGTTTAGGGCAGTGCAGTGGTTTTAGGGCAGTGTAGGGGGTCGTGCTGGGGGTGGTGTTTCAGGGTTTATTGCAGTGCAGTTGTGTTCTGGCGGTGTAAGGGGTCGTGCTGGGGGTGGGGTTTCAGTGTTTAGGGCAGTGCAGTGGTGATCGGGCAGTGTAGAGTGTTGTGCTTAGGGTAGTGTTTTAGGGTTTAGGGCAGTGCAGTGGTGTTCGGGCAGTGTAGGGGGTCATGCTGGGGGTAGTGTTTTAGGGTTTAGGGTAGTGCAGTGGTGTTTGTATAGTGTAGGGGTAGTGTGTTAGGGTTTAGGGTAGTGCAGTGGTTTTGTGTAGTGTAGGGTGTCGTACTGGGGTTAGTGTTATAGGGTTTAGGGTAGTGCAGCAGTGTTTGTGTAGCGTAGGAGGTTGTGTTTTAGGGTTTAGGGTAGTGTAGTGTGTTTGGGTAGTGGAGGGGGTCATGCTGGGGTAGTGTTTTAGGGTTTAGGGTAGTGTAGTGTGTTTGGGTAGTATAGGGGGTCATGCGGGGGTAGTGTTTTAGGGTTTAGGGTAGGGCAGTGGTCTTTGGGTAGTGTAGGGGTCGTGATGGGGTAGTGTCTTAGGGTTTAGGGTAGTGCAGTGGTCTTTTGGTAGTGTAGGGGGTCATGCTGGTGTAGTATTTTAGGGTTGAGGTTAGTGCAGTGGTGTTTGGGTAGTGTAGGGGGTCCTGCTGGGGTAGTGTTTTAGGGTTTAGAGTAGTGCAGTGGTGTTTGGGTAGTGTAGGTGTCGTGCTGGAGATAGTGTTTTAGGGTTTAGGGCAGTGCAGTGGTGTTTGGGTAGTGTAGGGGTCGTACTGGGGCTAGTGTTTTAGGGTTTTGGACAGAGCAGTGATGTTCGGGCAGTGTAAGGGTTCGTGCTTGGGGTGGTGTTTCAGGGTTTAGGGCAGTGCAGTAGTGTTCGGGCAGTGTAGGGGGTCTTGCTGGGGGTGGTGTTTCAGGGTTTAGGGCAGTGCAGTGGTGTTTGGGCAGTGTGGGGGTCATGCTGGGGGTGGTGCTTCAGGGTTTAAGGCAGTGCAGTGGTGTTCAGGCAGTGTAGGGGGTCGTGCTGGGGTAGTGTTTCAGGGTTTAGGGCAGTGCAGTAGTGTTCGGGCAGTGTAGGGGGTCATGCTGGGGGTGGTGTTTCAGGGTTTAGGGCAGTGCAGTGGTTTTAGGGCAGTTTAGGGGGTCGTGCTGAGGGTGGTGCTTCAGGGTTTATTGCAGTGCAGTTGTGTTCTGGCGGTGTAAGAGGTCGTGCTGGGGGTGGGGTTTCAGGGTTTAGGGCAGTGCAGTGGTGATCGGGCAGTGTAGAGGGTCGTGCTTGGGGTAGTGTTTTAGGGTTGAGGGCAGTGCAGTGGTGTTCGGGCAGTGTTGGGGTCTTGCTGGGTTGCATTTTAGGGTTTTGGGCAGTGCAGTGGTGTTTGTATAGTGGGCAGCGCATGTGCTGCATCGCTAGGCGAGATCTAAAAAGCATTGCACCAAGATGGCTGCCAACACTTCCTATATTGAAGTGTTGGCAGCCAATTAGAGCCAAGGTCGTGCTTGTGTAGTTAGGTCCTCCCCAGATATATAAAGATAATTTTCCTTTAATATCTCGAAATCTACTTAACAGATTTACACCTTTATAAAAAATGTCACTTTATGAACCAAGCACTACCTTTTTGCCAAATTTGGTGTAATTCCATTCAGCAGTTTCACCTGTAACCGTGTCTTAAGTTTCCTGTGGGAAATAGATTTTTTTACCTCTATTTTCTGAATTTCTCAGGAACTACTGAACGGATTTACACCATTTAACAAAAAGGGCTCATTCTGAACTAAAGGCTACCTTTTTGCCAACTTTGGTGAAATTCCGTTCAGTAGTTCGGGCTGTAGCCGTGTCTAAAGTTTCCTATGGAAAATATCATGGAGAAAACACGTTTTGGGACCCCCCTTTTATCTCGGCCCCCGCTTGGCATATCACTCCAAAACTTTAAAGACAGGAGCTGACGGGAGCACCCCACTAGTTTTGAAAATGTCACGATGATTCGTCAAATGACGCCAAAGTTATTGAGAAAACAAAAATACTTTTCCTATGGAAAATAGGTCCTAACTATAACTATCTACTGGCGACCGCCAGTAGATAATAGAGGGTCGTGCGGGGGGGGGGGTTTCAGGGTTTAGGGCAGTGCAGTGGTGTTCGGGCAGTGAAGGGGGTCGTGCTGGGGCCTGATGTTTCAGGGTTTAGGGTAGTGCAGTGGTGTTCGGGCAGTGTAGGGGGTCGTGGTGGGGGTGGTGTTTAAGGGTTTAGGGCAGTGCAGTGGTGTTCGGGCAGTGTAGGGGTCGTGCTGGGGAGGTGGTGTTTCAGGGTTTAGGGCAGTACAGTGGTGTTCGGGCAGTGTAGGGGATCGTGCAGGGGGTGGTGTTTCAGGGTTTAGGGCAGTGCAGTGGTGTTCGGGCAGTGTAGGAGTTCGTGCTGGGGCTAGTGTTTTAGGGTTTTGGGTAGTGCAGTGGTGTTCGGGCAGTGCAGGTGGTCATGCTGGGGCTAGTGTTTTAGGGTTTTGGGCAGATCAGTGGTGTTCGGGCAGTGTAGGGGGTCATGCTTGGGGTGGTGTTTCAGGGTTTAGCACAGTGCCGTGGTGTTCGGGCAGTGTCGGGGATCTTACTGGGGGAGATGTTTCAGGGTTTAAGGCAGTGCAGTGGTGTTTGGGCAGTATAGGGGGTCATGCTGGGGCTGGTGTTTCAGGGTTTTGGGCAGTGCAGTGGTGTTCGGGTAGTGTAGGGGGTCATGCTGCGGCTGGTGTTTCAGGGTTTAGGGCTGTGCAGTGGTGTTCGGGCAGTATAGGGGGTCGTGCTGGGGGTGGTGTTTCAGAGTTTGGGGCAGTGCAGTGGTGTTCGGGCAGTGTAGGTTGGTCGTGCTGGAGCTGGTGTTTCAGGGTTTTGGGCAGTGCAGTGGTGTTCGGGAAGTGTAGGGGGTCATGCTGGGGCTGGTGTTTCAGGGTTTAGGGCAGTGCAGTGGTGTTCGGGCAGTGTAGGTTGGTCGTGCTGGGGGTGGTGTTTTAAGGTTTAGGGCAGTGCAGTGGTGTTCGGGCAGTGTAGGGGGTCGTGCTGTAGCTGGTGTTTCAGGGTTTATTGCAGTGCAGTTGTGTTCAGGCGGTGTAAGGGGTCATGCTGGGGGTGGTGTTTCAGGGTTTAGGGCAGTGCAGTGGTGTTCGTGCAGTGTAGGGGGTCGTGCTAGGGTAGTGTTTTAGGGTTTAGGGCAGTGCAGTGGTGTTTGTGTAGTGGGCAGCGCATGCGCTGGGTCGCTAGGTGAGACCTATAAAGCATTGCACTAAGATGGCTGCCAACACTTCCTGGATTGAAGTTTTGGCAGCCAATTAGAGCCAAGCTCGTCCTTGTGTAGTTAGGTTCCGCCCAGATATATAAAGATTTTTTCCTTTAAAATCTCAAAAACTACTGAACGGATTTACACCATTTTAAAAAAAGGTCGCTTTATGAACCAAGTACTACCTTTTTGCCAAATTTGGTGTAATTCCGTTCAGAGGTTTCAGCTGTAACCGTGTCTAAAGTTTCCTACGGAAAATAACATGGAGAAAACACGTTTTGGGACCCCCCTTTTATCTCGGCCCCCGCTTGGCGAATCACCCCGAATCTTTCAAGACAGGAGCTGACCGGAGCTCCCCACTAGTTTTGAAAATTTTGCGATGATTCGTCAAACAACGCCAAAGTTATTGAGATAACAAAAAATGCTTTTCCTATGGAAAATAGGTCCTAACAATAACTATCTACTGGTGACCGCCAGTAGATAATATACATATATATATATATATATATATATATACTTCAACAAACGACCCAAAGGTTGTTTATACAAATACTGAACTTTGCATGTATGAAGCTAAACGCCAAGTCAATCAACATAAATTTATTTTATAACCTCACAGAATTAGCTCAATAAAGCTCGCTCCAATGCAACATGAAAACTGCAGAAAAGTACCCCAAAATCAGTTGATTATTTCAGGTTGTAATTGTTCCCCAAAAATATGAATAAGCACGTGAGGCGAGTTTCCACACAAGTTGAGTTGTAGTTTAGGACTTCTTGTTTTTAGTATTGCAGGTTCACTGCCAAAGGACTTTCCCCAGGACCATGGAACAGCATGAACTAGCTTGACCAAGAAGCGCATCAGCAGAGATGTCTAGGGGACGCCCGATCCGACGAGAGTGCCATTGAGAGCCCAGGAAACCCCGAGGATGCGAGGAAGTCAGGTGAGTGAACGCAATGACAGGAAGCTGTAGAATGACAGGAGCACTCATTCTGCAACATGTGCGGCGAATATTAGTGGAAATTGTTGTGGAAAGTTGTAAAAATCTGCCAGAACCGTCGTAACCTGGACTAATGCCACACCTGTGTGTATGAACGGGACATTACTAAATGAACAGACGTCTGTTCCTAAACACGAACGCTTGCAGGTATGTGGCAAAAGAAAAGGTAATAGCGACCAAATGAGTGAGACACAGTGCTTTAAATGGGGCGGTACTCACCGGTACTCAGTACCGGCACCTCCGATTTTTTTTGCCGTCAGTACCGGCACTTCTCTGTAGCCAGGGAAAGTACCGGTACCAAGATCAGCACGGCAGGCGCAGATTAGGTTTCTCTTCCAGTGCAGGGCAGATGCAGTTCTGCTTCCGAGGAGCTTGTAATGAGTTAATCTGTTTTAGTGACATAAACGCATTTGTCGTGTGCTTTGATATGTGCTGCATATGGTACAGAAGCCATTATGTATGATCATATCTTGCCCTTAGACCCGCCACTACCCCCGCCCACTTGCCACACCTCTATTTTAGTGAGTACCTGTACTTATTTTTTCCCATTTAAAGCACTGGTGAGACAGAATGCCACGTACTGCTCCCAAGAGAACTTACTGAAAGTATTTTAATGCCAGTAATTAATTTTGGGCACTGCGTTATTCACTGTGAGGAGAAAGTCTACTGGAGTTTTACTATGCCCACAATGCACTTTGTTTGAAAGTATCTTTTAAAATTGCAGAACTACAGCGGTATGCTGGTAATTGATTGGACTGGTGAAGAGCAGTCCTTCGTCAGTGAGGACTATCTACTTTCAGTGGGAGTGTATAAAAGATTGATATGAAAGACGTGCACCACTCTTCACGTTACCAAGCAATGAGAAAGGCAAGGATGCCAAAACGCGTCTGTTTGGGAAAATAACTCAAATTGCCAATACTGAGACTCATGAGTGCTCCTTACTCCTTGGGAGTATTGGTGTGGATGTGTTTACATTCAGCCACTTGCACGACAGGAGCACCCGTCCTGAAAAGTGTTTAATGGACATTTGTAGAAATTGTTGTGGAATTTATACAAGTCTGCCATAACCGTTGTAATCTAGACTAATGCCACACCTGCCCGTTTGAATGGAACATTACTACATGAACAGACGTCTTTTACTAAACACCAATGCCTTCAGGTAAGTGGCAAAAGAAAAGGTAATACCGGCAGAATGAGAGGGACAGAATGCTGTGTATTGCTCCCGAGACGGCTTACTGAAAGTACTTTAATGTGCCAGCAATTGATTTTCTGCATTGTGTTATTCGCTGCGAGGAGAAAGACTACTGGAGTTGTACTATGTCCACAATGCTCCTTGTTTGAAATTATCTTTTAAAATTGCAGAAATAAAGCGGTATGCTGGTAATTGACTGGACTGGTGAAGAGCAGTCCTTCGTCAGTGATGACTATCTACCTTCAGTGAGAGTGTATAAAAGATTGATATGAAAGACATGTACCACTATTCATGTTACCAAGCACTGAGAAAGGCAAGGATGCCGAAACGCATTTTTGGGGAAAATAAATAGAATTGGCAATACTGAGACCCGTCAGTGAGCCTTACTTCTTGGGGTGTTGGTGTTGATGTGTTTACACGCAGCCACTTGCACGACTGGGGCACCCATTCTGAAAGGTGTTCGGCGGACATTAGTGGAAATTGTTATGGGATGTTATAAAAGTCTGCCAGAACCATTATAACCTGAACTAATGCCACACCAGCCCATTTGAATGGGACATTACTAAATGAACAGACATCTGTTACTAAACACAAACACCTGTAGGCATGTGGCAAAAGAAAAGGTAATCGCGGACAAATGAGTGAGAGAGAATGCCACACATTGCTCCCGAGAGAACTTACTGAAAGTATTTTAATGTGTCAGCAATTAATTTTGGGCGTTGTGTTATTCACTGTGAGGAGATAGACTATTGGAGCTGTACTATGCCCACAATGCACCTTGTTTAAAAGTATCATTTAAAAATGCAGAACTACTGCGGTATGCTGGCAATTGACTAGACTGGTGAAGAGCAGTCCTTCATCAGTGATGACTATCTACCTTCAGTGGGAGTGTATAACAGATTGATATGAAAGACGTGTACCACTCTTCACGTTACCAAGCATTGAGAAAGGCAAGGATACCGAAACGCGTCTGTTTGGGAAAATAAATCAAATTGTCAATACTGAGACCCGTGAGTGCTCCTTACTCCTTGAGAGTGTTGGTGCTGATGTGTTTAAGTGCAGCCACTTGCATGACAGGAGCACCCATTCTGAAAAGTGTCCGGCGGACATTAGTGGAAATTGTTGTGGAATGTTATGAAAGTCTGCCAGAACCGTTGTAACCTGGACTAATGCCATACCTGCCAGTATGAACAGAACATTCCTAAATAAACAGACGTCTGTTCCTAAACACTAACGCCTGCAGGTATGTGGAAAAAGAAAAGCTAATATCGGCCGAATGAGGGAGAATGCCACGTATTGCTCCCGAGAGAACTTACTGAAAGTACTTTAATCTGCCAGCAATTAATTTTGTGCATTGTATTATTCACTGTGAGGAGAAAGACCACTGGAGTTGTAAGATGCCTACAATGCACCTTGTTTAAAACTATCTTTTAAAAGTGCAGAACTACAGTGGTATGCTGGCAATTGATTGGACTGGTGAAGAGCAGTCGTTCATCAGTGATGACTATCTACCTTCAGTGGGAGTGTATAAAAGATTGATATGAAAGACATGTACCACTCTTCAGGTTACCAAGCACTGAGAAAGGCAAGGATGCCGAAATGAGTCTGTTTGGGAAAATCATTCAAATTGGCAATACTGAGTCCCATGAGTGCTCATTACTCCTTGGGAGTATTGGTGTTGATGTGTTTACGTGCAGCCACTTGCAGGACTGGAGCACCCATTCTGAAAAGTATTCGGCAGACATTAGTGTAAATTGTTGTGGAATGTTATAAAAATCTGCAGAACCGTTGTAACCTGGACTAATGCCACACCTGCCTGTATGAAAAGGACATTACTAAAAGAACAGACATCTGTTGCTAAACTTGAACGCCTGCAGGTATGTGGCAAGAGAAAAGGTAATAGCAGCATTTACCCCAGTACAGAGATATGGGCCTAAATTCATCTTTTTTTTGCTCCGCTTGCCATTCCAGTTTGAACTCTTCCATATGCAAATCAGTCTTGACCCTGCGCCCATTGGGAACAGTCCAGACCGAACTGCCAGGCCAAGTCCTCCCTGGACTGGAAAAAAGCATACTAGGACCGGTTTTGGGGTTTCACCCATCAGCCAGGATAGCTTGACTCTAGTAGCATGGAGAGCAAGGGACCTACGTCTGGGCATACCCGTTCCACTAGGGGTGACAAATACAAAAAGCATAATTGATGGACAGAAGGCAGAACAATGTCATACATTCACCCCAGTACAGAGATCTAGGCCTAAATCCATCATTTGTTTGCTCCCCATGCCATTCCAGTCTGAACTCAACCATATGCAAATCAGTCTTGACCCTGTGCCCAATGGGAACAGTCAAGCACAAACTGCCAAGGCAAGTGATCCCTGGACTGGAAACAAGCATCCTAGGCCAAGTTTCGGGGTTTCACCCCTCATTGGCCAGGATAGCTTGGCTCCAGTGGCATGGAGAGCACGGGACCCACGTCTGGGCATACCTGTCCCACTCGAGGTGAGAAATGCAAAAAGAACAATTGATGGACAGAATGCAGAACAATGTCAATAATGCACCCCAGTACATAGATCTGGGTCTAAATCCATTGTTTTTTTTGCTCCCCATGCCATTCCAGTTTGAACTCACCCATACGCAAATCAGTCTTGACCCTGTGCCCAATGGGAACAGTCGAGCCCGAACTGCCAGGCCAAGTCCTTCGTGGACTTGAAACAAGCATCCTAGGACCAGTTTTGGGGTTTCACCCCTCATCAGCCAGGAAAGCTTGACTCCAGTGGCATGGAGAGTACGGGACCCACGTCTGGGCATACCCATCCCACTCGGGGTGACAAATGCAAAAAGAACAATTGATGGCTAGAATGCAGAACAATGTCATACATTCACCCCAGTACTGAGATCTGGTCCTAAATCCATCGGTGTTTTGCTCCGCATGCCATTCCAGTTTGAACTCAGCCATCTGCAACTCAGTATTGACCCTGCGCCCAATGGACACTGTCCAACCCGAATTGCCAGGCAAAAGTCTCCCTGGACTGAAACAAGCATCCTAGGACCAGTTTTGGGGTTTCACCCCTCATCAGCCAGGGTAGCTTGACTCCAGTGGCATGGAGAGCACCCACTTAAATAGTTCTTTACATATGTCTCAGACCTGCCACTTGCAGCCTGTGTTTGCAGTTTTAAACTGCCATTTCGACCTGGCAAAATAACCCTTTTGTACATCAAAAATGGTAGAATGCACTCCAACTTTCAAACGTTTTTAGTTTTTTGATGCTCATATGCATCTATAGGCGTGCAACCCTGGAGCATGCTCTATCCGTGACCGTGAATACATGTAAGCAACTGGAGCCGCGTCAGGTCCCCAACCAAGATGCACAACCAGCTAAAATGAATTGATGCATTCAACAAGCTCCGCTAATTTCTTCCTTTTTTATCCCTCATTTAATCCATACGTAATCCTATTAGTCCATACATTTTCGTCCTTCCCAATTTCAACATGTAGGTTCACAGAGAGGCCCATCAGGGTTTTTCTCAAAAACACATGGTGGTTCATCGTTCCTCATAACTCAGTTTATATCATCTGCGCTGGCAGATTATATAAACCCAATGCATTTCGAGCACACTGCCCTTCCTCAGGGTAACTACAATAAAAAGATCAAATAAGAACCAACAGTGACCTACATATAATAAAACATAATCAAAAAAACTGCTGTGCTGCTTTTATAATGATTTTATAACTGCATGTATGGCATGAAGCCATACCAAATCAATAAAAAACCACCCTCCATCATGTGTATTTAATGAATGCGGAAACACATTCTTGCACAAAACAGTAAAGATTTCGGACAGAAATAACAAAAAAGTGGCCTACGTGATTTATACAAAATGGTTAAAACAGACATAAAACCTGTCTATGCAATTAGTAATGTGCCCTTGTGTATATGTCTTGATCTTAACAATGTGCTCATTGCCAAAAACCATGTAACAAAAAAATGCACAGTTTGTGCATGTAATTACTATTATGTGCAAATAACCCTTTGGCCAGGCCTAAACCTCCCTTTTTAATACATTTAAGTCACCCTTACGGTAGGCCCTAGACAAGCTATAGTGTTGATAAAAAGTTAGAAGGATACTTTTAAGTTTTAGGTGCCCTGGTAGTGAAAAACTCCTAAATTATTTTTTCTCTACTGTGAGGCCTACCTCTCACATAGGATTACATTGAGATACTTTACTACTTTTAATAAGTGAAAACTTTTCTTTGGAAGCCGGTTTGAATGTTATGTTTGGTGTCTGAGGAATTGTAATTTAAACCCCTTGTTAATGGTAAACTCAGATTTTAAGTCACAATTCTGAAAATGCCACTTTTAGAAAGTTGGTCTTTTATAGTCCACACCATTTGGTGCCTGCAAACTGTTCAAGGGTCACATGACTAGGTGTTGTTGGCAGTTGGTGTTTGTGTACTCCACCCAAGAGATGTACTAGGTGTTGGCAGGATAGAGCATCCTGACTTGATGAGGTGGGTGGAGCTATCACCTGTCTCACTTGCACTTTAAAGACTCTGCCTCAGCTCACTCACAAAGGATTTCACACTAGTCTATTGTGCCTGCTGACAGACTTGGACCAGGTAAAGGATGTAGGAAATTCCGGGCACTTCTGTAAGGGGAAAACTCCAAAGTTTATTTCACTTCAAAGTGGGCACATGATATAAAAAGGGACCCTCAGACCCACTCATCAGCACACTTCTTGACCTATGGATACATTAGAAGAAGTGTACCCTATTGCCCTGCCTCTTGAGGTCTGCCCTGCTTGCTGAGAACAATGACAGGACCGGCTCCCTTCAACCCTGGCTGAGTGACCCCAAGAGTCAGCTGGCAGACCTCCTGTTCTGTGCTACAGGAGCATAACAAGCTCCAGACTGGACATTCTCCCTTCAATCCAGGCTGAGTGACCCCAAGAGACTGTTGATTGGCCTCCTGTTCTGAACTACAGGAGCATAACAAGCTCCAGAGGTCTCACTGCATCTTCCCGGCCTACCTGCTGCATGGACCTGCAACTAAAACTGCCTGAGTCCTACTGGCCTTTGCAAGAGTGTGTTACTGATGCCCAAGAGGTGCCTCCTCAGGTCCTGGGAACTTGGTTGGCATCAGAGGGCACTCCTATAACTCAAAAAATAAAAATTCTGATGGTTTGGGCTATTTGGAACCGCGAAAGGCCCTGTGCATGCCCAAATCTTGCTGCTTGCTCCCGCCACCAATCGAAGCTCTGCTGAACCCGACTCTTCATGCTACAGCATCCACCAGCAACAACTGGCAACTCTAGATCTGCACTTCGGGCTACAGAATCTACAGCCCGTGGTGACCACCAATGTGAATCTCCAGCAATAACCGTCCAGAACGCCTGACAGAATATTCTTGCTGCAGTGGCGACTGTTAGTGCTGAGCAGTCTGCTCTTTGAGCTTCAATGATGACCATCTGCGAAGCTCCCCCTATTCTTCAGTCTCCTCCACCGCGAACAGAACACTTGACATTGGACTTTAGAAGGTAACTTTTTCAGCTGGACTAACCTGGTGCCTGTATCCGGCCCATGCTCCATCATAGTTAGCCTGAACTCGTGACTTTTATCCGGTCTTCAATGACCAAATAATTGCAAGTGGCGCTTGGTGCTCTTAGGGGCTATGCTTACCTTAAATCTTTGAAAATGTATATATATCCGGTTCTAATGATTGGATTTTTGTAATTTTGGTGTCAAGTAATTTATCATATATTACTCTATTTTTCTAAATTGGTGTGGGATTTTTCTTGTGTTGTGTTTCCACTTTAGAACTGTTTGTGTTTCATAAATACTTTACACATTGCATCTAAGGTAAGCTTGACTACTTTTGTGCCAAGCTACCAGAAGGTTAGGTGCCGATAAATGAAATTACTTTTGTGGCTCACTCTGCCAAGGATTGTGGTTGTTGCATGGATAGGGTTTTACCCTCCCCCAACAAAGAACCCAATTTCTCACAGTTACAAACAACACCCATTAAACAGCATGCCTAATGGTAAAGACAGAGGCTTTTAGGGAGCTCCTGAGTGTGGCTGAAGCACCACAGAGCAGAAATACCCATGAACAGGGCCGTTTCTACCATTAGGCAAGACAAGTCGGCCGCCTAGGGCAGTAAAAGGGCTAGGGCGGCAATTTTATAAAATGCCCACTGGAACAGTCTGCATTCATTTCACAGAAGTTGCGGGTGAAGTTCTTTTCATTTTTATAATTTCTGTATTGTAAAGAAACCATAGGGAACCCATTTCATACCCTTTAAAAGCAGTTTAAATAATGTCACCATTCTCGTGCAGACACATGGAAAAGAATACACATGTAAGTGAATATTAAAAAAGTAAGCTACAAATATATTATGTTTTAAATACCATCACTAAGTTTGCAAGGAACACTTTGCAGTGCTCCAAGTGACAAATGTGAAAGTAAAATAGAAAGAAAAACGTGGAGAAGAGGAGATAAAGGGGGTCTTCAGGGATATCAAAGCGGAAAGGAGCACAACATACAGCACAATAAGCTCTTTCTTAAAGTGTCAAACAGAATTTCTTCCCAGAATCCATGCTGTAGATCACTGCAACTTATTGGGAGACACAATCTGTATGAGCAGTAAGGAATCAGGGCCTAGATTCACAAAGTCATTCAGAGATGGGCTGCATCATAAAAAGTTGTACTGCACTATGCAACTATTTTCCTCATGGTCAGGTAGCAGCACCTGTATGTGAGTGCAAGGGCACCTGCTTGTACATGCTACGCAGCACACCCTAGCATAGTGGTGTGTGGAGCGGGCCGGCGGTCCCAGTGTGTGGGTCCCCAGGGCTGTCAATCTTGTAGCGCGGGAAAGCGCTACCAATGACGGCCCTGGGCATAATTTTAGGCCAGTCCCCGAGCAGTGCTTTATGCAGCAGCCAGTGACAGTGACTAAGTCTCACACGTCGCACCACCCTCTCTCTCAGCGCGCTGGGGACAGACTGTTTGTGTTGGCTGCTCTGGAGCCTAGGAAATAAAATAATCGTGTCAGGTAATTGATTTATAATTCATGAATTTCATTTGTTTTTAAGCAGTGCAAACAGGTGGCTAATAGCACACCACACATAAAATACTTTATGGTGCCAAGAGGCTTATTTTTATCATCACGTCAATCTGAAATTCTTTTTTTGTTTTTTCACCCCAAAATTTAGGTTCCGGTCTTATTATGGTCTGGAAATAGTAAAAAAAAAAACGAATATCCATTATTTATTTTCTAACCTACATTAAAAACAAGTTCACATTGGGCTCTGCCTCTTGCACTTTAGCTTTTAGGGTTGTTTTTCACGATTTATGTGGCGAGACATAGCGGCGGCTAGATATAAAGCGTGTGATGCTTGACCTGCGTGAATAAAATCAGATAGCGAGATTTTCCAATCCAACTGGTTCTAGAGTCTGTTTGGCAGCTCTATATGATTTACCACTCAAATGTACCCACGCAACTATTGTACTGCGCTGTGATATTCTGCGGCTACATTAGCGCTCTATACGCCCACTTACAAAACATACATCGCTAATTAAATTGTGCCTCGGGCTTAGATAATAGGTCAATATTACTCAACACAAAGGTATTTCTTTTTAACTTGGAAAGATAAAAGGCTGAATAGACTGTGCACATATTTCAATTTGTGACCAGCTAACACTGCAGATCTCTGCAGCAAGCGGTTAACCTACTCAGCTGTTTTGCCATGTGCTCTTTGATTGTTGGTGTTATTTATACTCAGGGCCACTTGAAATTAAGCCACAGGGGGAACCAAATTATGCAGAGAGTTGGCTAAGTTATGGGTCAAAAAAAGGCAAATTATGCGAAATAACGAGGCACATTTCGTGATCTAATGCATTAATTCTTCTAGCCTGGATGACAGGGGGAGAGAGTGATGGTTGTAAAAGGGAGGGGGTGGCATTTTCCAATTCTCGCCTAGGGCGGCAAAACACCTAGAAACGGCCCTGCCCATGAAGCAGTGCCCTAGGACTATTGACAGCACTCAGAGAGCAGGTGCACTCTGCTCAAGGTTGCAGCCAATGATTCTCACTCAGGTTAAGGTCTAGCACTCATTGAGCATTTCCCTAATGTTACTAGCAGCCCCGTTCAATGGTAGTATCCACTGCATGGCACACCGGTGTATTACTAATTGAGCAGCATCACCACTATGAAACTGAGTCCTGGGCATCAATCCTCATCTGCTTTCTGTTAATGACAGCACCCTAAAGTTTCTGCAAGCACCCACTGAACTACACCCTTGATTTTCTCAAGTGGCTCTGAACTGTTTTCCTATCAAAAAATGTGGTTAGTCTTTGCTTCGATTCGGGTTCCATTAATGTCACAGAGACGCATTTTCACTCCTATGACGACTTACTATCAGACAGACTGAGAAAAACTGTTGACTGTGACTGGAGAACATTCAAGAGAGACGTTTCCTAGAAAATTTGACATGGGGCCCATACCCACAGTGAGACAGAATAAGGACACTGTAACATACATCTTAAACAGAAAACAAATGTTTGATCTTTTGAGGTTTTGATGATATTTAGCCTCGATCATTTAGTATAAAACTAACATGGTTTGACATTTTTTATTGTTTTTAATTGAAATTCACACAAATTCCATATACTGATACATAGGGTGATTGTAATTTGCACGATTTTAAAGTATTTCATGGCAAATATTGAAAATATTATAAATTGATTTTTCACGGCACCTGCATCAAGTCCAGGTGATAAGCTGAAGATTAGTGAGTTTATGGTTTGATATAAACCGAATAAGGACTTTTAATGATTAATAAATGTGAATTCAATGGGTTGTACTTGATTTTGACATAAGTGGCAGTATGACTAGTCTGACCCAGGTAAAAGGGCTGAAGGAGGAGCTCATTTCGGCAGCCACCAACACAGGCAGACCTTTCCTTTCTATCAATATGCACTGCTTGGATTTTCATATTGGAATTAAAAGCAATTCAAAAGAGGATGGCCCTAAAGCAACTATAATGTAATTGCTTACCTGAATGATGTGCTCTCAGGTGACGGCATACGTCACAGAGCAACAGGAGAAGCACACTGTGAAATGCTGCCAGTTTGATCTCTGTACACCAACTGCCGGTCATGTGTGACAAAGCCTTTTATTTAACCAAGGTGATAGCACAAATGGGAAATCAACAAGGACACGGCAGGGGGTTCAACCTCAAGTGATTTGCAATGACAAAACTATACTGAAGACAATACGTTAATAGCTATGGATAAGGATGCTAGATATATGGGATTAAATGCCCTCTGCTGTATATTTTAAAGATAAAGCAAGTCGCCATAGAATTCCATGACTATATAGAGAAATGGCTAGGCTCCCCTCTGCCCCAGGCAAATGAGTCTTTCTGGTAGCCCCTCATGGCAGATAGGGGGCATTTGTCCCCATTCAGCCCACACCCCTGGGGAAGAAAAAGTCCACTAGGCACCACCAGAGTTCTGCCCCACACACACGAGAAAAAGCCTACTACACACCAGGAAATTTCTAATGTACCTTTTTTATGGGGACAGGAGAGGTCCACTTTGGCATGGTACTGCGCTCTCCTCTCCCCTAGGCAGAGCAATCTTTCTCTCCTTTGTGAGGACTTCCATTGTGCCTAGTTTGATCCATTCCTGTCCCAGGCACTAGGCCAGGCAACACAAGTTGGGTAGTGTTTTATTGATGGGACTAGTGTGGAAATGCAGGGTGGTAGGAATTTTGTGGATCCCTGAAGATTCTGGAAGTTTTTGTCACAGAAATGTAGGGAAAATTAGTGCTTTCTGCCAAAGGTAGAGACTTGCAGCGCGTTGTGGGTAAGAAAACGTTGTAGAATCTCCACAAGGCACACCACACTGGATTTTGCCCAGTGTTCTAGTTTAAAAAAAATTCTGGGTTTGGCAGGCTTCCCTGGGTGGCGGCCGAACCTGGGACCAAAATCCACAGCTACCCATATTGCAAAAAAGGGTTGGTTTTGAGTGGGGAAAAAAGTATCTGTTCTTGTTGAGTTTTGGGGCCTTTCCTGTCTGGGATTCTGGACCCTTGCACACAAGTGGGGTAGCGTTTTTATTAGGATACGTGTGGGAATGCTGGGTGAGTGAAAATTTGGGGAGCCCCACTGATTCCAGAACTATCTCGAAAATGTGAGCAAAATAAAGTTTGGGGTTTTAAGGTCACTTGGTAAGAAAACACAGGGGATCATGCAAGCCAGACCACCCTGAACTTACCTGAGTGTCTATTTTTGAGAAATGTTGGGGTCTGGTAGGTTCCCCTGAGTGGCGGACGAGCCTACACTCAAAATCCACAGCTACTCCCATGGTTTTGAGTGGAAAAATGTGATCTGTCTATGAAGCATTTTGGAATCTTTCTTATCATTGGCCCTGTGCCCACCTACACAAGTGGTGTACTATTTTTATCAGAAGTGTGAGAACATAGGGGGTTGGTAATTTTGTGGATCCCTGCAGCTTTCTGAACTTTCTCTCACATAAATGTGAGGAAAATGCATGTTTTAGACAAAGTTTGTGGTTTCCGAGGACGTATGGGCTAGCAAATGTTGTGGGATCCACTCGAGTCAAAACTCGCCCTGTGTATCTAGCTTTCAGAAATGACAGAATGTTTTATGTTCTTTTCTGTGATGGCTGAGCTAAGGCCCAAATTCTGCAGCTACCCACATTGTAAAAAATGCTTTGCTCTTGCTAGGTGGTATGCAATGTCTCCAGGTCGCATTTTGGGGTATTTTGTTCGCAGGCACTGGGCACTAGGCACAACCACACAAGTGGTGTACTATTTTTATCAACAGATGTGTGGGAACATAGAATTGTAAAACATTTGTTATTAACAATTAGATCACTCTGTCTTTTTGGCTTCCAAATGTAAACAAGTGTGCAAAAAGAACGCATGTTTCAGAAATACATAGGTTTCCTTCATACTCATTTTTCATCCATTAGGTTTTACATATGAATTACAGCATGGTCAGTGTGGCGCTGCGCTTCACGGTTGGTTCACAGCGCGGCCTTAATATGGAGCTGATAAATTACTCGTTCACACCGTATGATGCTCTGGGCTGAAGACCCCAAGTGGTCTCCGCCCCCTTTATTTATCACCTCTAGCCACGCCTGGCCAGAGGGTGTTACAAGGTGCAATGGGCTTCCGGGTAACCTCAGGCACCACTCTCGTGGTGCTAGGGTCATTAAATCCCTTCCCAACTTGGCATGAAACTACGCCTAGAAAAAAGTTCAAAAACAAAATCTTTTAGTCTCTGATTTGGCTGTGGGTTTGGCCTCAGGTTATAGCACTGATGATTGGAGCGACGGCTTTCCCCATGGCTGTCTGACTCGAGCTAACCAGGGGGGGGGGGGGCCTTCAGGGCTTGGCTGTGAGGTTCGGCCATTCCAGTCATCTCTCGTTCTTTCTGCTGCAGTGATTTCTTGATTTAGCTGGACTACCCTCTGGAACCACAACACGTTTTTTGTGGCCATTTCTTATCCACATTTGGTGGTGACAACAGTCACGTTCACACATGAACCTGTCCATGTTCCCGGGTCGAAAGGCATCCTGAACTTCCCTCCTGTTCTGCAGTTTCGGATGAGCACCTGGTTCCCTGATATGACTTGAAAGGGCTTGGTACGTTGCTTCTTGCTGACACGCTCACTAGTCTGGGCATGTAGGGCTTGAGTGTTGGCAGGTTCACATGGAGGTGGGGTCCACTGGTTGGACACCTGGATGGTGTCCCGCCTATGTCCAGTGAGCATCAAGGACCAAGGGGACCGCTGGATGGTGCAATGCAGGGTTCCTCTGTATTCTCTTAGGAACCGATGCAGAGTTGCCTCAGGATTGGTACCTTCTGCCACCGCTATGCACAACAATTTGTAAAAAGTGTGCATGAAGCGTTCCACTTCACCATTGGCCTGGGGTCACTGCGGGGTGATACGGCAACGTCGTATGCCAAGGGATGTGAGTGGGTTCTTGAAGTCCCCTCCTTGGAATGGCGGCCCATTGTTTGTCTTTATCTCTTGGGGTAGTCTTAACAAGGCAAAGGTCCTTTCCAATACTGGGGCGATGTTTGTGTAAGCTGTAGACTCTATGACTTCAACTACTGGATACTTGGACTACCCGTCGATCATCACTGCGGTAACTATCCCATCTGGGAAACTCCCAAAGTCAAGGCTTATTTGGGACCAGGGAGTCGAGCAGGGTTCCTCTGTGATGATTGGTGCGGGGGTTTTTTGACTGCCCGTAATCTGGCAGGAGAGGCAGGGTCGCACTAAGTCATCTATGGTGGCTTCTAATCCTGGGAAACAGAATTTTTTCCTCATATGAGACTTCATTCGGACGGTTCCTTGATGACCTCCATGTGCAACGATTGTCACCCGTTCTTGAAAACTCTTGGGGATTATGATGCAAGACCTTCGTAATACCAGGCCATCTGCCGTTGTACTCAGGTCATCACACACCCTCCATATTTTCCGCAGGCATTCCTTATTTGTACCACACCAGTTGTTGGCGTCTCACAGGAAGTTGTGCCATGAGTCTCGATGTAGGGAGTCCATGACTTTCATTAAGACTGGATCGCTTTTGGTAGTTGTGCTGATCTCTTCTATAGTGAGGGCGTGGGGACATGCTCCCTGTGATACTATGTTCACAAACTCTTCTGTTTTGATGGCGTTGTCGACATCTTCCTCTCTTGGACTTACTGGATGCCTGGAGAGGTAATCCACTGGGTTCTTCAATCCTGGCTGGTAAGACCAGCTCCATCTGGTAGTGTTGCAGCTGGATCGCCCAACACTTGATTCGGGGTGGAGTGTGTGGAGCTGTGCCTCGGAATAGCGAGACGAGTGACTGGTAGTCAGGGACTACACGAAAGGGGTGCCCACTGATGTAGAGATGGAAATGTCCGCATGCCCATTTGATTTCCAGTGCCTCCCTCTCAATCTGAGAATATTGTGCTTACGTAGGTGTGAGGGCTTTGCTAGCAAATGCGAGGGACGCCCATTTTCTTGGCTCCACCTCTTGAGTGATCACTGCTCCGAAGCCCACTGGACTAGCATCCACCAGTAGTTCTGTATTTCCAGTTGCATCTTAGTACGCCATGGTAGTTTTGCTGAGCGATGCTTTCTTGAAATTCCGAAATGTGTCTTCTTCTTCTGGCCCCCATTTCCACGCAGCGCCCATTCTGGTTAGGGATCGGAAGGGTTCAGCCACTGTAGCTAAGTTGGGGATGAATCGTCTGCAATAGGTGACCATTCCTAAGAAGCTACGTACTTCGTATACTGTGGTTGGTGTCTGCGCTTGCTGGATAGTGAGGGGACTACTTGAACTCCCTCCTGGTTAAACACATAGCCACAGAACTCAATGGAGTTTTGAAAAAATGATACGGCATAAAAGGGGGACCCCCTCTAGAGAATATACTTTTAGGCCAGGGAGAAAAAAAAAACAAAAAATAAAAACACTAACAGTACTCCCTCGTAGCCTCTCTATTCGCTGTATTCAGAGATTTAATCTCTCCTGGGCTACATAATACAATTCATCACAACAATGACATTCACTAATATAATTGTCACTTTTTTTTTATTGTTTCATTTCTTCATATATTTTGCATCTTTTCAAGTAGTTATTTCTTTTTTTCATTTCATATTTTTTTTTTTCATAATATATACAAAAAAACTTTGTTGTCCAACTCAAAAGACAAATACAATTATACAATTACAATCAATATATATAATACATTTTCACATAGATAAATTTACTACAAAAAGAAAATACCACCTGGACACACTCACATAAATACTTTCATATCACAAAATCATTCAAACTCATCCACACTCACACATACTTCTTACAACTGCATCTGAACAAGAAAGAGGTTATGAATGACAAAAAACCTCTATGACCAGATTGAATTTTATGCTCAAAGCACAGGGCTGAACACGGAGTCTACGCGCGTTTCGGTGGTGTATGTTGAGTAGTTGGACCACCTTCATCAGGACCTATTCAGATACCCATAAGAAAATCACAGCAACCAGGGTACCTAAAACAACATGAAGAACGTCACTGTTATGAGCCCATATTTTTTTACTTAAATCAATAATTGATTGGACCACAACATTAAGGTATACAGAACCAAACCACCATTTCTTCTTGCTCCCACAGATCCAATGGGAGCAATGAAGCCATAAGTACCAACATTTATTGAAAAATACACAGTGCAAAGAAATACAAAAGAAGTGAAACAGATTAAATACATAGAGGAAAACATACTTGCCAACCACCAATATAGACTTATTTACAAAGTCTTCACCCTATAGTGTAAAACCACTCATAACAACTGAAGACAAATTTAAATGTGCCAACAAACACTCCTTAACTGAAACATGCATATTCAGACCAGTTATAGCAGACCATATCACCACACTCACTTACAGGGATAAAATAATCCCTAAATCAGGATCAGTGGCGTTAATCCATACGTTCCAATTGGGAGTGGGAGTTGTCTCACTATTTCTCTAATCAGAAACCGCCACTCTTATCTCTATGGACAAAAATATATGCCATAATTAATGCATTTAAACGAAGAAAGCCTCTTTAAGTAATGTTTAGTGTTAATTCCACCTATTTTCTTACCAACACAATGGTATTTTAGTTTTTGGATGTGGTATTCACTTCACTCTATTAATTGATATAGACCCATCCGGGGTAAAAACAGGAAACTCTAAACAGAGGGAGAATATTAAAATGGGAATTAAGGACTTTATTAAACTATACATTTAGAACTCAAAAACATTCCAATAAAAAAGACTCCAAAATTACAGACCAACAAACTGTATTAAACAAATTCAGAACAGTTCTTTCCTTGTTACTCATAAATCAGTGGGCCACGTTTTCATTTTATGATTTTATAGCTCTTATTGAGATTGTGCACGAAAGTAGAGCTTACTGAAATGAAAAAAAGAAAGAATGTCCAAATCAGCGTTTCGCAATAAATATGCCAGAATTCCTGTTATACCTCAAATGCCCATACATACCCTGCCCAGGGATATGACGCTAAGTAGAGATCACTCATCTCGCTATCCCCTACCATAGATGTGTACAACTTCGGTCTTGGGTACTCTCACCTGTATAAATGTTTAATCCCCACCCAATCCTGCCAGGAGTGCATTTACAAAGTATGTCCTCGTTTAGTACAGGAATCCTATACTACGGGCAGTCGGAGGTGTCCGTACTAAGGAAGAAACACGCTTCCATTCTCTTTAAATATATCAGAATGGACGCTGATATTAACTAAAGCAAATCAGCTACCCCGTTCGTAAGGGTCTAACAAATTACACTAAGACTTACTCTAGTACCGCTTACATTAGTCAAGAAAAACTACATGGCAGGTAGACAACATCGGCCCACCCTAGCGTCTACAAACAATTTGTGCTATGTACTCACATCTCGCAGTCAGGTCAATCCTCCTTCACAGAACGCCCCACGACTCGGAAACCACTGCGTGTCTATCAAAGTTAGACGCGTAATTTAAATAGCTCCCGCTTCCGGATAATTGGTGCGAAAAACAACGTTGTGTCCATACGTGACAACATTGCAATCATAGCCATAGAAATCGGACTGCACAAAAATCTTCGTTTACATGTCTTCCCATATTGATGGCGGTAATACAACATTTCTTATGACGAATCTGCCAGAGTTCTAAACATCGTTCTACACAGGCACAGCAAAGTTGCTTAGTTCTAGGTGCCAAGAAAAACTACAAGCGATCAAGGTATATTTATGACTTCTATGAAGTTCTATTTCTCTTATATCAGTATATTCCAATTGCGCGAAAATCCCACTGTGTCCATACGTAACAACGTTGTAATCGTAGCCATAAAAATAGGACTGTACCAAATACCAACAGGTAGTCACCATCTATGTTTGCATATCTTCCAATATGAGTAGCGGTAATACAAAATTACATCGGACAACTCTGCAGGAGTTCTAAGCATCGTTGTGCACAGGCAAAGCGAAGTTCCTTAATTTAAGGTGCCAACAAAAGACTACTGGCAATCAAGGTATATCTATAACTTTTGTGGAGTTCTATATATCTTATATAAGTATGCGATACAGAGTGTTTCTCATTCCTCAATATCATCACCCTCATAAGTGGAAGACTAACATCTCCTGGGGTCCAAAGTATCATGCCACAAT
Source organism: Triturus cristatus (assembly GCF_964204655.1). Classification (NCBI taxonomy): domain Eukaryota; kingdom Metazoa; phylum Chordata; class Amphibia; order Caudata; family Salamandridae; genus Triturus; species Triturus cristatus. The sequence continues at coordinate 927,142,641 of NC_140594.1, forward strand.
TTTTAGAGCTGACTCAACAACAACAAACTTTCTTATCAAATTTCCCACGAATACTTGGAATAGACATCTAAACCAGATGTCACAAGACAAATCACACTCCCTATGACATGCTTCGCCCAAATCAAAACTATCCCTACGGGCCCTTGTGCCCTATATCTATGAGCCACAAAAAGGATTCAGATAATGATACACTTGCTGCTATTGCAATAACTCCTACAAAAGGACACAGAATTCCAAGAATAGTCAAGATCAAGATAATATACCGTGCTATGCCACGTTAAGGCTGCGTAACAAACCACGCTATGTCCTCATTCAAGCCCTTCTTGACACTATTCAGATGGTAAATCCAAAAAGTTTCTTGTTTCTTCCGTGTTCTCTCTGTTGGTTGGCCTACTTTACTCTGTACCTTTTCTATAATACACCATCTCACATGTGTTTCCAAGTGTTGTTCATCCAGGAAATGCTGTACTAACGGTGCATGTGTTCTTCTAGTTTTTATATTTGATTTATGTTCACTGAATCTGAGACGGAATTGTGTTGGTAAGGAAATACGTGGAATTAACACTAAACATTACTTAAAGAGGCTTCCTTCGTTTAAATGCATTAATGATGGCATATATTTTTGTCCATAAAGATAAGAGTGTCGGTTTCTGATTGGAGAACTAGTGAGACATCCCCACTGCCAATTGGAACGTATGGATTGATGCCACTGATCCTGATTTAGTGATTATTTTATCCCTGTAAGTGAGTGTGGTGATATGGTCTGCTATACCTGGTCTGATTATGCATGTTTCAGTTAAGGAGTGTTTGTTGGCACATTTAAATTTATCTTCAGTTGTTATGAGTGGTTTTGCACTATAGGGTGAAGACTTTGTAAATAAGTCTATATTGGTGGTTGGCAAGTATGTTTTCTTCTATGTATTTAATCTGTTTCACTTCTTTTGTATTTCTTTGCACTGTGTATTTTTCAATAAATGTTGGTATTTATGGCTTCATTGCTCCCATTGGATCTGGGGGAGCAAGAAGAAATGGTGGTTTGGTTCTGTATACCTAATGTTGTGGTCCAATCAATTAATGATATAAGTAAAACATATGGGCTCATAACAGTGACGTTCTTCATGTTGTTTTAGGTACCCCGGTTGCTGTGATTTTCTTATGGGTATCTGAATAAGTCTTGATGAAGGTGGTCCAACTACTCAACATATACCACCGAAACGCACGTAGACCCCGTGTTCAGCCCTGTGCTTTGAGCATAAAATTCAATCTGGTCATAGAGGTTTTTTGTCATTCATAACCTCTTTCTTGTTCAGATGCAGTTGTAAGAAGTTTGTGTGAGTGTGGATGAGTTTGAATGATTTTGTAATATGAAAGTATTTATGTGAGTGTGTCCAGGTGGTATTTTCTTTTTGTAGTAAATTTATCTATGTGAATTTGTATTATATATATTGATTGTAATTGTATAATTGTATTTGTCTTTTGAGTTGGACAACAAAGTTTTTGTATATATTATTTAAAAATATATATATATGAAATGAAAAAAAGAAATAACTACTTGAAAAGATGCAAAATATATGTAGAAATGAAACAATAATTAATAAATAAAAGTGACAATTATATTGGTGAATGTCATTGTTGTGGTGAATTGTATTATGTAGCCCAGGAGAGATTAAATCTCTGAATACAGCAAATAGAGAGGCCACGAGGGAGTACTGTTAGTGTTTTTAGTTTAAAAAAAATTTACATTTGTCCTTGGGGAGGGTGACGCCATGGTCAGACAATCGTTGCAGAGCCGCTCTAAGGTGTTTGTGGTGCTCTACAATGGATGATGAGTGGATTAGGATGTCATTTCGGACCGCATCTTGAAAAACCTCAGCAGCTGATGTGATACCGAAGTGCAGCCGTTTGTATCGGTGCAATTCTATGTGTGTTGAGAACATTGTTATGTAATCGTTCTTCTCCTCTAGCCTTAGTTGGTGATATCCAGCGTTGAGATCCACCTTGGAAAACCATCTTGAGCCGTTAAGCTCAGCTATTATGTCGTCCATCTTGGGCGTTATGTGTCTCTCTTTTGATCGCTTGGTTGGGTCAGCGCATGTCTTTACACAGCAGTATTTTGCCTGGTTGTTTTGGTTTTTCCACGATCACCATGGGCGAGACCCATGGTTTTGGATGGGTTACCTTCTCTATTACCCCTTGTCGTTCAAGGTTGTGCAGCTCCTGTTTGACAAAGGGCCTCAGATGGAACGGTATTCCTTGGTGCCGGAGTGCCACTGGTTTGACCGATTTGTCAATGTGGAGTTGGACGGAGGGGCCCTTCAGGAATCCATGTCCAGTAAAGAGGTGGGGAAACAGGTCTAGTATTCCATCTGTTTGAAGCGCTTTGACGACATAAGCAAAGGTGACCAGGCCTAGATCTTCCGCGGTATGGCTTACCACCAGGGTGTTAGCCTCTCTGATGACCATATGGAATGTGGTTGTGATGTCTTGGTCTTCAGCTCTCAACTGGACGGTTATCTTGCCTTTTAGGGGTAGCAGTCTTTGTCCATACGTGAATATTTTGACATCGGTTGGAGACAGCTAAGGGCACGGGTGAAGCCGCTTGTATTGCTGAATGCCCATTACATTGACTGATGTGTGGGTGTCAATCAGGGCCTTGACACTGGATTCTGCCACTTCGATTATGCATGTCGGTTGCGGGCGTCTTCGTCGCTTTAGGTCACTTGCGAACGACATGAGGAATGCTTCCTCTTCATCATTGGGGGATGAGTCTTCCAGGTGATAGGGCTGCCGCTGCGATGCTTTGGATGTCTTCGGGATCATTGGATGTTTTAGTGACAGTTGCTGCACGGACTTGGATGGTAGTCATTTTCCTTGTTCGCCTCTGCTTCTAGGCCCTCCTCTGCATGAGGTGGAAAAGTGATTGAGGGTGCCACACTTGGAGCAGGTTGAGGGTGCCACACTTGGAGCAGGTCCGTCCTTGGGCTGAGCAATCCTCCAGGGGATGCTCTTCTCGCCCACAGTATTCACATCAGGATCCGGATTGTGCATTGGCTGGTTGTCTTGTTCGGTTTCCTCTTCCGCAAGTTCGGATTGCATTGGCGCGTTCTGTCTTTATCGTGACGGGCCTTTCCGGCTGTTGGGTGATGGCAATGTCCATTTCTGTTTCTCTGGCATCTGACAGGTCATGTGACTGCGCCAGGACGAGGATGTCTTCCAGTGGGATTTCAGGCTGGCGACGGATGAGGCTCCTTAGGGTCTTGTTTCTGTAGCCTTGTATCACTTATGCTCTCACTTCCTTAGGCTGGCTAGTTCCCACAGGCATGCGTAGAAAGCATCCATAGACTCCCCTTCTCTTTGGCGGGCTTTAGGGAGTTTGAAGCGCTCATAGTACGGGTTGAGCTGCAGGTCAAAGTGTGCATTGAGGGCTCTGACCACAGCGTTGTAGTCATCGGCCACTCCCGTGTTTGGCAGGTGTGTAAAAAGTTTGTAGATCTCCTCACCTTTGAAACGAAGCAGCAGTGATCTCTTTATTCTGCTATTCGACTCTCTGGTCACGACAAAGTAGTTGTCTAGCTGCCCAATCCAGATCTTCTATTGATGGGAGGGGTGGCTGGGTCGGTGTGTTCGCTGAACGGTGGCAGTGTGCCAGGGCCGGACTGGGAACTGAACCCGGCCCTGGCAAACTGCTCACCTGCCCCCTCGAGGGGGAGGGTGGAAATGCGGGCGAGCTGTTTGTTAGGGCCGGTTTCGGACGATTTTGTTACAGGGGGCCGCTATTGCTGGCCCCTGATAACAAAAACGGCACCCAGGGGCCCAAAATCAGCCCCTACCCTGGCGGCCCACCAGGGAAACGCCTGGTGCCTGCTAGGGCCAGTCCGGCACTGCAGTGTGCTGACCTGCGTATATTGCGTGGCCAGTGTGGCAGGATGCTGCGCAGGAAGTTGTGCTGGGTTGTGCCTGCTAAGAGCCCGCATTGGCTGCTTCATCTGCCATTGCTGCTACGTGGTGCCGGTGCAGGAAGTGGAGTGGGTGTCTTGGAGGCTGTCATGGGGAGACAGTACTGTATTCTGTGGCAAGGAGCTGGTTCGTGCTGCTGTGCTCTTGTTCCCCCTTCCTCTCTGTATTCCTGTTTTTTTTCTTTTTTCCTTGGTGTTTTGCGTCCCCACAGCTCATTGGTCTTTGCTGTATTGGGAGTGTTGTGCTTTTTTTTCCTGTATGCATCCACTTAGCTGACCTTTTGGCTGATTATTGGCTCCTTGTGTTCTCTCCCTTGATCTCAGCTCCTACTGGGAGAGGTGCGCTACCCATGCCCGTTGTATGCGACCGTGTGTGGGTGGGGAAGGAGCTGCAACAACCGGCGAGCTCCTGTGCAGGTGCGGGCTGCGTGCTTAGTTCTTCCGCTGTCGGTGAGGCCGTCTGTGGAGCTGGGTTGAGCGGCGGCAGGTGAGCGCCGAGGCTGGGTAGGGGTTGTCGTTGTTGGGGTCACTTTGGTACAGCGCACCTGCTGCGCAGCGGCTCCCATGCCAAAGGCAGATCTGCACAGGGCAGTCTAGCTGAGGTTTTGCTGGTGCCGCAGGGAGGGACTCAGCACCACCCTTGTCGCCAGTGTGGCGCTGCGCTTCACGGATGGTTCGAAATGTGCAGCCTTAATTAGGAGCTGATAAATTACTCGGTCACATCAGTATCATGCCCCCTTTATTTATCACATCTGGCCAACCAGAAGGTGTTACAAGGTGCAATGGGTTTCCGAGTCACCCCCGGCACCATTCTCGTGGTGCTAGGGTCATTACAGTCAGTACGCAATGAAAAATGATTGTGAGCAGCAGCTCAGTTTTTTGCCCCTGGGTATAGCTTGTTTTTGAAAAACCTACATACCTATACAGTCTTGCGACAATATGCGTCTGACTGACATAATGGTATATTGCTTGTGCAAATCTGACGTCTTAATAAAAAGTTACAGATTAAAATTTAACCTATTGCTATTTTTTCTATATTCATTATTTTGTTAATTTTTACGATCAGTTTCTTCTGAAAAACGTTCAGGGATCTACACAAATAATGATCTGATAAATTAAGAATGTTGTCTATCTTTCGGTAATGTATAGCTTTCTGGGGTCACCCGTAGGTTTCACACCTGTTTCCACAACAAGTATCAAGTAGGCTGAAACCACAAAAATAAGGAAAAATTACTACCTCTTAGAAAAAATGCAAAAGTTATGATAAAAAAGATTGGTACAACTCGAGTACAGCAAACCTTTCACTGATGTAATTTTTAAGAAAAAAAAATGCCAGCTTGCAGAGCACATTTTCCCAATTTTTCACAAAATAGAAAAAACAAAAAATTAGCTATATTTTGGCTATTTTTTTCAGTTTTAGCAAGGGGAATTCACAACCCAATTGGTACCTTTAGTATCCCTGTGATCTTTGAAAAAAGGACGCAAATATATCTGCCCCAGACACCATTTGTGAAAAAAAGTTACGAAGGCCTAAGCGGAAGTGCCCCAAACTCCAAAAAACCAAGGGCTCCGCAGTGGAGGTGGAAAAACACCTAAGTGACTACTGGAGCTTAGAGTCTAACGTTGTCCAGAGAGCTAGTTACTCCTTGAGTGAATAAACTGACTGCAAGAATTTGCGGACGTCTCATAGTTCCGGTTGTCTTTCAGTGAACTGGATGGACACTGTGGAACAAACTGTAACTATGACGACATCCAGAGTACGGTCGGCTCATCACCGCTCCTTATATACTTATTTAAAGGGTGCGAGAGATTTTAAGCAAATGATCCCGCTTTCAGTAAATCGTTTCCCTGGAGTCAAAACAAGCATAGGCGGAGTTGTATCACGCCTCCCGCTTCCATTGGACATTGTTGAGTATACCCATACCTGCTATGGCCGCAGCTACGCCCACTGTGCACGCCTTTTGCGTTCATAGGACAATGAATAGTAATACCCACACCTGACATGGCCGCGGCCACGCCCATATAGGCAATCTGCACATCCCGGTCTAGTGTCTGAGATGCCTTCACGCGCCAGCCGCTGCTTGGTGATCGCGGTCACCTGTACGGGTGCCCGGCTCGCGCTTGAGCCTCATCACACCCATGGTGTACCGGGAGCGCGATGAGCCGCCCGTCCTCTGCCGGGGTTGCTGCTAGCAAAGTCTGCGGCAAACCACAGCCGCCCTCGTTGCTCCCGGGAGCTGCCACCATAGCTTCTCCGCTCCCTCCCGGTGCCGCTGCTTCTCCGCTATCTCACCACCAACTCATCTCACTATTTGAATGCCCGGTGTGCTTTGAATATGTGCTGCCGCCAATCCTGCAGTGCCAGTCGGGGCACCTGCTTTGCAACCCATGTCGCCTGAAACTGACCTGCTGCCCCGCCTGCAGGGGGCCCCTTGCCGGCAACATCCGCAACCTGGCTATGGAGAAGGTGGCCACGTCTGTCTACTTCCCCTGCAAGGTGAGCCAAGAGGGTGGACGAGATGGGTAGGAACAGTGAGATGGACATCGGAGAGATCAAATGAATGTAAGCAGAAATGGGACCGCAGATGCATCAGGGGAAGGATTGAGGGGAACTCAGTAAAGTACTGATAAGGACAAAAGCGAAAGAGTAAGTTCAGGCGAACGTCAAACAAGTGATCTGCAGAGAAATATGGGAGCAAGCCGGACTAAACTCTCCATTTGAACATTCTAGTATTCCTTGCTGAGCAGCGATCTGAAAGGTTGGCAGGATGGGCTGCCGCTACCCCGCATTTTGATTGACGCGTATTGTGCATACAGTTTTGAAATCACAACTAGGCATAGAATTGTGAACTTATGCCATACCTCTTGGCATATGATTCTACGTAAGCATTTACAAAGTGGGGTACACTGCATGTGACTTCCGTGACCCAATTGTTACTGTGCTAAACGTCCAGTTTATTTTATCTGGCACACTAGTTCTTTATATGCACATACATGATATTCTCCTGTGGAGAAACGTATTTGTCCGGTGTACTGTGGCACGGCTTGAAAGCAGTAGTCTTCCATTTATTCTTCATACTTTCTTGTAAATGCTGTTACTCTTGGGTATTTTTTTGACATGCTGTGCTCTAATGTGAAATACTTATTGGGTTGACTATGTCCTGGGTGGAGATGGCGCTCTCTCTAAACCGTGTGTATCTAGTTATATAATTTAAGAATTAGGTGCCCAGGGAGGAGGTAAGCATCCAACACCCCACAGTTCAGATCCACGGATCTGTACAAAATTAATATCAAGCCCTGGCATTCATATATGCAATATCACAAGTCAATAACTTGTATCGAAGGAACAAGCATAGCAAAATAGAGTAGTTTAATATTTTCTTGTTGAAACTCCAGCCAACACGTGTTTCGTCTCTCGGGACAACACACCTGCGACTTCCTCGGGGCTTAGTATATCTGGCCCAATTTTTCATGCCTTCTGACTGTTATAATTCCGTCCCAGCCTCAATACGGCTGGGATAAATAATGAGTCCAGGAAAGGTTCTCTATCCTAGCAATATCCACAGTGCACGATTCAAAGTAAGCTTCGTGCTTGAATGTTAGGCTGCGTACTTATTCAGCCAGCGATACGCTGTGTATTGCAGCGTCCACGCCTGAGCCGACCCGGCACCTCACTAGGGCCATACTGAGGTGCCGGGGTTGGATCAGGCGTGGACTCTGCAATACACAGCGTATCGCTGGCTGAATAAGTACGCAGCCTATCATTCAAGCACGAAGCTTACTTTGAATCGTGCACTGTAAATATTGCTAGGATAGAACCTTTCCTGGATTCATTATTTATCCCAGCCGTATTGAGGCTGGGACGGAATTATAACCAGTCAGAAGGCTTGAAAAATTGGGCCAGATATAAATCAGCCCTGAGGAAGTCGCGGGTGTCTTGTCACGAGCGACGAAACATGTGTTGGCTGGAGTTTCAACAAGAAAATATTAAACTACTCTATTTTGCTATGCTTGTTCCTTAGATATAAGTTATTGACTAGTGATATTGCATATGAGTGCCAGGGCTTGATATTAATTGTGCTCTAATGTGCATGGCTTGCACCCCTTAGGAAGGAACACACTGACTTACTAACACAAAGCTATGTGGGGTACTTTATTCGCTAATGCCATACACTCAGCATAATGGTCCAACTAACTTGTGCTAGGTGATCTACATAAGGCATGCATGTGGTACTTGTATAGCACTAACCTAGTCGAAGGGCCTAGGGACGCTTCATTGAGTCAAAAAAAAATTTGATGGGAAGCTACTTCTATGTGAAAGTGATATTTTGTGCATCCCCTTGCATGTATTCAGTTTACCCTGATGAGAACTATCATCCAACTTTCCAATCACGCACCCAGGGCCGGACTGGTAACCCAAATCGCCCATGGCAAAAATGTTCTAGGCAGACCCACAGTGCTTAAGGCCCTTGGTTAGATAGGGTCTTGGTTAGATCATGGCATCCCCAAACCTGTAGCCAACCAGGGAAATGCCACAGGGGCAGAATGGCCAGTCCAGCCCTGAGCACGCCCAGAGTGATATGGGGCAGAATGCGTCCCAACTCCTATTGTAGAGGTGCATATAACTTCTTCCTCCAGGTCCTTATTTAAAATTTCCCGAGCAAATAGCAGCGCCATTCGGGTGGATTTTGACATTAGAGGGGTAACGAGTGACCTTAGATGTTAATAAGTCTTTTTTATAATATATCTTTATTTCCATAATAAAATGATCTAGCATTCCAAATTATAAGTGTCCGTATCAGAGATGGGTACCACAATTTGTAGGCTTTATAAGTGACTAGCTATTCCTCGATTTAATAAATCCTCATTTGGCGAAAAGTCCTTTTCAGTTCTTGCGCCTAGGCTTTGGAATGAGCTGCCATTTTATCTCACCTCAAATAATTTTCAGGAAGAAAATTGTCACTTCTCTTTTCGATGTACCTTTTCTTTTTGGTCGGGCACTCCGCTATTTTGTTTTGTGCACCAAGAGACCGCTTTGTATATAAGCACTCTATAAACACCTAGCATGAATGGGTGCAGGTAGAGCCCTTTGGCACTTTTGGCTGAGTCACTTTACTTGTAAGGCCTGAACTTGTGCACTGGTAGCTATTTTGTCGCCTGCAAAGTTTCGAGTCCAGTTGTAAGAGTCTGCAGTTGAATATTCAAGGACATTGATGTTTCCATTACTGCACGTTTCTGATACTGTCTGCACTGGGCCAATATATTTTGGGATGTGATTTTTTTTTATTTTATGGAGAGACATCCACAAGGACATTTTTTCAGTAATAGTATAGATTTGTCATTTATTCCTTGACCTTTGGAGTTCCTAGCGGTGTTTCCTATTAGAGCTTTACACGTGTTCTATATTAAGAATGACTCGTCTATTTGCATAACCTACTAAGCTGTAAGAGTTTTGTGTATGTCCATGCTCATCTTTGAGATTTCTACACATCCCTCGGCTATATATGTGCTTGTTGTGATGTTTGTGCTGGTCTCCGATTTTCTGTCAGAAACTAGCCTCTAGTCTGGTTTCTCATGCAGGTGTCAAATAATGTAAGATGGACTATGTATGATTGGCGAGGAATTGAAGTACAAAATACAAGGGATAATGAAAGTCGTGTAAAAACGGGCAAACCCTAATGTTTTCCTATAATATTTAGGAATACAATTTTAGGACTCTGTTGTGATTGTCCGGTTTCGCAAAACAGACTTCATGGACTTGGAAAAATAAAGTGCCTTTTTCATGATTTGAAATTGGCAATTAAAGTTACTACTAACGCACACTCGAGGACCAAGCTAAGTTAAGACCAGAATGTGCAGTGATATTATTTTTGTCGAAGGCGTTTTGGGGGTAGAGTGCTTCTGCCAGTGGAATATAATGCCCGAAGTGAGAGCAGGGATGTTTTCAATTTAACAAGCAGAGACTTTTCTGTCAGCAAAACTGATATCGTTAGGTAATTTAAAAGCTATCCCGTGACAGAATTCCTTTAGGCATTCTGTTTATACAGATAGTAGGATTAAAGTAATAGAACATTGTTTGATTAAAAAAAAAAAATAATAATAATTAAAAAAAAATGATTGTTTGAAAATGTTTGTTTTCTCCTTTCTGCTTCTTTAAACTGTAGCGATATGCATCTTCTAAAACTGAATTATGCGTTGACTCTTAAGAACATTACAGTAAAGTAGCGGTGCAGTTAGTGCTTTAGTTCTGTAAGTAGAACATTTAGAATTAGCATGTTTTTCCCCTTAAAAGAGTTTTCAAATGTCACATTACAATCATTAAACACATGGTTGCCATGGTAGAAGCAGCCCTTGCGGCTCTGTCAGTTTCTGAATATCCTTCTAGGATACATTTACATACCATTGGTAGAAAGAAATTTATTTCACTTAGTTCACGGTGGTCGTGAAAGTCTAGCAAAGTGGTACAAAAGGGGGTGGTGATGGACGGAGCATCAGAACCAATCAAACACTCACACCCAGTCAACAGATCTGGGTTTGATCCATCACCGTTCTTTAGCCCACTCTGCCACCCCAGTTCAGACATGGCCATATGTAAATCAGTCTGACCCTGTGCCTCATGGGAACAGTCCAGCCCGAACTGCCAAGCCATGCCTTCCCTGGACCAGAAACAAGCTTCCTAGGACCGGTTTCTGGCATTTCAGCCGTCTTCAGCCAGGCTTGCTTGAATCCAGTGGCAAAGTGAGCAAGGGACTCACGTCTGAGCATACCCTGCCAACTTATGGTGGTGTTACGCATAGTTACAAAGTTGGTCTTTGCATGTCTATCATGTGGTGAGTGGTGCACTCATTAGGAAAACGCACGTTTGGACTCTGTCACCATCAATGATGCTAGTTTTGTTCAGGTTTTCAAACCTTAAGAACCTCTGCAGAAGCCCAAATAAATGTATGCGTCATCCAAAAACAATGGAAGCCTACGGGTGCAGTATGGTTGTACTAGTCTCGCAGTTTGCCTCTGAGATTGCTTTGTTTATCATTTCAAATTCGTTGAAGAAGGGAATTGAGAAACCTAGGCAGGGGCCATAGAAGTGAGCAGTGGTGGAAAAAGGGTGCAACCAGTCAAGGACGGTCACAGTCGGAGTGGTATGATATTAAATATGTTTTGGGAAGCGTAAAGGCCATGGTATTCTGGCATCCACATTTAGAATTAACATGTCAATCAGAATACTCAACCAATCGTGATTAACCCTGGGCAAAGCAATACGCTCGCGTAGTTTGCGTTACTTCGCACTACGCGAATTGCACGTAGCACAGTGCAAACACGCTTAGCGTAGCGGTCATATTTTGCTTGCTCGCGGTCCTCCACGTCAAGTTGGCGACCGCAAGCAAAATGACATCCCGGCGAGACTTTTTTCCTCGTTCGCGATCAGCAACATCAAGTTGCCGATCGCGAGCGTGGAAAATAAACCTCCCGGCGAGATTCTCAACGCGGGGAGGTCAGGTTTCTCATTGCCAGTGGTCTCGTATGCTCGCGACCGCTCGCGATGAGAATCTACCAGTCCGCGTTGAGAAAGCTGCAGCTCAAGTAAAAATCTACTCTAGCGGCAGAAAACTACAGCAACTGTGCAAGATGCCGTTTTCAATGATTGCACAGTGCCGGATGCTTGTCTGCACTGTGCAATCATTGAAAACGGCATCTTGCACAGTTCGAACAGGGTACTACGCAGTTCGCGAAGTGCTACACGTAGCTCACGTTGTGCGAAGTGCACTTTGCGTAGCTACGCATTGCACTACTTCGCGAACTACGCCCAGGGTTAATCTTGATCTGTTCAGATGAAATCTAGTTTTGCGTAGTGCACAGTAATTAACTTGCTATTGAATAAGTCTAGAGATGAACATAGTCTGCCTGCTATAAGGGATCATTTGATGGCGAATTTTCTGGTACATTTTGTGCAGAATGTTGGCCGAGGAGCGGAGGTGAGTTTCTGTAGTCCGACTTCTTCGCTAATTTTTTAAAAAATGTTTATTTAAGACCACCTCAATACTGGTGCAAGGAATAAATGCAGTGACATTATGGATAAGAATAGCACAGTAGGCCAAACAAACACTGCACACCATCTCCCTCCCCCCCCTGATGCTAACACGAACACAAGGGCTATCTCTCCTGCTGCGCCGTTTATAGACGGGGCCAAAACCTAAAGAAGGTTTTACCATGCCTTAAATGGGATAGTTCCACACCACCTGCCAGTCGACATTTCCATTGTGAGTTAACACCAGCAACCCCAAAAGCTTGGTCCCAATTTCTTACCGTTGAAATTCTTCAAAAGATTTGTTTCCCTAACAAGCCCCTTCTTAATTTCCCTGTGTAATGAAGTGACCTGCCGAATTCAACTTCCGGAAGATGTATGTGAGGCCATGATAGTCATTATCCTGAAATTGGCGAAACTCCCAGAGTTCTATTCTTACTACAACCCATGCCCCTTATTAATAGAGTCCAAATCCTTGCAATATTGCCATATTGGTTGGTGGCAGCAATTACCACATTATTACATTTGACCAACATGGCTTTATGCCAGGGCATGGTATTGGACACCTGCATCTGGCACTGGCTAAAAGTAATGAACTCACTGGATCACATGCACTGGTCCTGGCTTCTGGGTGTGGCTTTTAATAATGAAAGCACGCAAATGGCTAGAGACGGGCGCATGTCCCACCTACTTTTTTTTATTTTTAATATATATATATATATTTTTTATGTTGACTCCCACAGCGTCTTAATCTCTGGAGCGAGCAGCGGCGTGCAGGGAGGCAGCTGCATTCCTCGTGGGTCAGGTTACCATGCTTTCTCTTTCGCTTGTTTTCTTTTCCTGTCGTCAGCGACTTTTATGTTTTCTGTGTGATCAAGGGTTCCTGTTGTGTGTTAGAATCTCTTTTGTTTGTTTATTTTTTACTATGTTATATTTTCAACTAGGCAGTGACCATTCCAATACGAATGGTCCTGCACAACAGGACGTAGCTAAGATTTACATGCCACAGAAATGTATTTGCCTGTGCCACGGAAGTGTCTTTGCCCATGTGCCTGTGTGTGTGACGCACATGTTTGTTTTTTCTTCTCCACTGAGCCATTGCTTTCAGTGTCTGCATGCTTCACGTGTGATCTTCCGCAGCCGGCACCCATCTCTCACGCTTACTCTGCTTCTCTGCCCCTGATTTACCTATAATATTGCCCTAGGTATTTACCCACATGTGCAGTGCTTCTTTTGACTGCATGCTTCACTTGTAACTCTTCCACACGTGTACCACTGCTCCACAAGTACCCAGCTTTTCGTGCCTGATGCTTTACGTGCGCTTTTGCCTCAAGTGTACCCATCCTCCTTATGTGCCGTGCTTCCTGTGTCTGTGCTTCCTTTGTAATTCTGCCCTCGTGTACTCCTTCTCCCCACAAGTACCTTGTTTCCTTGAAGTATGCTTTACGCAGAGTTCTGCCTCAGATGTAACCCTCCTCCACATGTGCTGTGCTTCCCGCGTGTCCGTGCTTCTCTTGTTATTCTAGTCCGCATTTACCCTTTCTCCACAAGTAACCTGTTTCCCATGTTTGATGCTTTACTTGGAGTTCTGCTGCAAGTATAACCTTCCTTGCTTCCCGTGTGTACGTGCTTTACTCGTTGTTCTGCCCCGCGTGTACTCAGTATCCCCACTAGTACCCATTCCCCATTACGGATGTAGTGTTCTGCCTCCGGTGTAACCCTCCTCCACATGTGCCCTGTTTCCCGTGTTCGTGCTTTACTCGTTATTCTGCCCTGCGTGTAATCCGTATCTCCACTAGTACCCATTCCCCGTGACGGATGTGGAGTTCTGCCTCCTGTGTAACCCTCCTCCACATTTGCCTTGCTTCACATATGTCGGTGCATCACTTGTTGTTGTTCTGCCCTTCTTCACAAGTACCCTAATTCCCGTACCTGATGCTTTTTGTGGCACTCTACCTCGGTGTCAGCCCTCCTCCACATGTGCCGTGTCTCACGTGTAAATCTGCTCCGCATGTACCCCTGCTCCATCGGTAATTTGCATCCCGTGCCACATGCTTCATGTGTAATGTTGCCCCAGCCCTGTGCTTCCCATCTCTCTGTGTTGCTGACATGCAGTTGTACTTTTGCCTTAGCACTACCCCACGTGCACCCTTGCTTCCTTTACTCCTGTGTTTCATGCATAGCACAACCCCAGGCGATCTCTCCCTTCTGTGGATCCAGACTTTGTGCTTAGCTCCTCAGGGTAACCTTGTATCCCTGCTCCACGCGTATGATTGACTCCTATGTCACCATTCCCTGCTCGGTCCTCAGATTCCTGTGTACTCCTGTTTTTTAAGTAGCTTTCATGTTTAAGCCATCTCGGCTGTTACCTCTGATTTTGTGTTCCCTGCTTCATGTGCATCCCATACTTCACATGTAAACATGGGTCACCGACACCCAACTTTAGGTGCATCTCATTTTATGCAAACACTCTTCTCTATTTGAAAACCTGTGCTACATTATAATAACACCTCATCTGCCTTTGTAAACACACCATCAAAATAAATCTTAATTTTGCTGCCACAGTAGTGGGACAATAATCACAAAACTAGAAATAATTTTTTATGTTAATTTTATTTTTAATAAGGTTGGTCAGTTGTACATAAAGTCTTCTTGGTTATTCATAAGGTAACAAATGCTTATGAGACTTTTTTTATTCTAACTTTTCAACATGCTGCACAGCAGCCACAATGCTCTACAACATAGCTTGAACACAATGGCAAAGCCAATAGCTCTGGCTAAACACTTATAAGGTCCCAAAGGCTTGTTTCAAAAAGCATTGAACTCCGTAAGCTAGGAGTTCCTATTCCAAGAATGCGCAAAATCAACTTTGGGTCTCACATATGACAAAGCTCTCTGCACGCCGTCCTGGGCCAATATAAAAGTAAACCAAACACTACAGGACCCATTCCTAATGGAAACAGGATCAAGGCAAGGTTGCCCCCTTTCACTCTTCCGGTTCACTCTGTTGATTGAATCTCTCGGCCAAGTGGATGAGAGAGGACACACTTGTAGTGGGAGGAGTCAGCAGAAGATCGCATTTCACTCTATGCTGATGATGTGCTTCTTTCCTCAATACCCCAAGCACCCTCCCACATACACAAACGACTAGTGAATGAAAATTATAGATTTGTAAGGGAGAGGAGGGGCTGACGGTCAATTGGGATGAGTCCATCCTGCTCCCATTGAAGGAAGTACTAAAGTGAGAACCCCCTAATCCAAGTTCAGATTGACTGCTTCAGGTATTTAGGAATTTTTGTATTAGCAGCCCCTTAACAAAGCTGCGATCTAAATCTAACCCCAACTGGCTCTGCCCCTCCCCCGATTTATAAAACAAATCAAGAAATGTGCAATTTATCTGCCCCTACTGTCTTGATTCTGGGCCGGAACTAGCTCTATAAAAGGATCAAGCTACCAGGGTAGTTGTGCACCCTTCAAAGCTTCACAAACTATGTATCTCAATGCTTGTTTGTTTAAAATACAACCACTCATACGGGGTTATTTATGGGCTGGAAAGCAACCCATAGTCTTTATTTTTTATTTTTTTTGCAGAGTTTTATATAGCGCGAACTTGACCCAAATCCAATCCGGTATCCGAGCACTTTACATAGCACCAGTTACGTTGCATGAGGACACACATTCATTTTTTGTTAGGCACAGGGAGATTATGTGATTTGCCCAGAATCGTAGGATGTTTGGCGTCATTACTGAGACTCGAACCCAGTTCCCCAGGTCCGAGGTCGAGCGCCCTAGCCGTTAGGCCAACTCCTCTCCCCTCTTATTTGTGAAAGCACGCTGTCTGTCTATGAAGGACAATTCGTTGTAGCAGACCTACAGTTTTACCACCTTGCAGTCCAGCTGACCGCTATTAATGACTGTCTTTCTGTTTTGGGAAAGAGATGATCTGGCACACTGGCTAAAACTAGATTTGTTCCAATAAAAAGGTGTGTTCAGTTTGCCATATTGAGCTAAGATCTCGGATTCCTTTCCCGGAGGTCGCAAAATTTGATATACGCATGGCATAAATCGCTAAAACATATTGTCTGACATATAAAACCATGCTGGTAAACTCCTTATGGCAGGGAAATTGGGTTTCCTGAGCAACATAATCATGGAGATGCAAGGGATTGGATTACACTGTAATTGCTAAATTGGGAGTCGTTTGGGGTGGAGCTACACAAAATATTTTGACCGTAAAAATATTTCTCCATGGATAATTCACAATTCTTACACTTCTTATAATTAAGGTATTTACTCACGCCCATTTAAAAAAAAAAAAAAAAAATTATGGAAATCCTAGTGTTTAACCCCCTGGAAGCCAAATAATGTTGTAATCCTGTGGAAAGAGAGCTATATCTATGATCTAACTTTTCATTAGTGTCTGTGCCACAAGCCCTATGGCAGCTCTTTGTTGTGGTTGGGAAAGGGACAAATTCCCAATTTAGGATGGCAAATTGAGCCCTGGCCATTTTTCCCCTCCTCCATCCCATCTAATTTCATTATTTCCAAAGAATTAATTATACCCCTAAGAGTATGTCACATGGGCTTCAGAATGCCCCCCACCTGTACACAATGTCAAATCACTATTGGCGCCTTTATACGTCTCAGTTGTCAAACACTACTGCAAACTGGTTTAACACTCCCTATCTGCAGCTCTGTGACTGCCCTTTGATCGAACACTCCTAAGGGTGAAGGAAGAAATGCGGGGCTCAAGTTATCGCCACACACAAATGTGATGCCTGAGAGTGAAAAGAGATATCACATGGTGGTGGAGCTCTAAGATGCATAGTCGGGCAAGAATGGAAATGTGACATGGATAATTGTTCATGCCTAAAAAAAGAGGTTTGTAAAGCTAGGGGATGTGCCTCTCCACAAACATTTGAAAATCTGAAGCCCCTGGTGGGACCACTTCCAAAGCAACTGTTCCTAAATAATAGACATCCCTCCAAGCACACCCCTCTATACCACCCTTCTTTCACACATCCAGTATGACGACATACCCTCAAAACAAACCTATGACACATTTTCAAATGAAGATGGACTCCGAGGTAATGCTTGAATGATGCATAGAAAGGAAGACATCCAACTGCAAACTAACCCATGTTAATACACCAAAGTTTCCTCAACCCACATAAAGAATGATTGAACTTATTCTTCCTTCAATTGGTTATATGGCTATGGCTGTATGGATAGTTTGTGCGCTTCATGGGCGGTAGCTCTGCAGACCCTGCCGCTTCAACCCCATAGCCTTTTTGTAATTGACTATTCTGTTTTTCTTTCTATTTTTGATTTCAAGAGATTTGATTAGAAATATTAGTACAAAACAGGCGGTTGATATGCATACATGGACTAAGTACATTATCAATAGAACAATTGCTCAGATATTACATAAAGACAACAAAAGTTAGTAAATACTTAAAAAGTAGCCCAGTGAGGCAGCTATGCATACTTACCAACCCCATGGTGCGAAAATAAGGAAGGCACAATGAAAGAAAAAATGGAGGAGGGAGTAGGAGGTTGCCATTGTTAACGGACGAGGCGCCTATAACTTGTGTCTAAGTGATCTGGCGTATCTCAGCAAGACTACAGAGAAGTCATCCAAGTCCTGATGATGATCAAGCGCAAATGGGTGTTGGCAATGGTGGTATAAAGAGATCATAGTTTAATTACCTCGGGGGGGGGGGGGGGGGCGGTGTAACTAATTCAAGGTATCGGTCCAGAATATTCCATAGCATTTATTGACAGAGATCCAGGGATATTGGGTAGATAATATTGAGTGTGCGCCCCTGATGTATCTCAGCCATTCCAACTGCATGTTATTGGAGGTATTCCCTAGTAGTTTTCATGAGGATTAGATAGTTTTATGAGGCAAGGTAAACATTAAGTCCATAAGCAGTAAGTCATCCCTCTGTAGACCAGTTGTGTTTGAGGGGCTAAAACGACCACAAGCAGAGAATGAAATGGTCCAAGGGAGTTTAGTATGTAATATGTTGTCTATGGTATTGTGGATATTACTCTAGAAATTGTGTAACGTGGGGCAGTCATATAGCATATGACACAGGTCCGCATTCTTGGAGTCGCAACTCCAGCAAATGCTGTTGTCCATGAGACCCAGGGTGGCCAAGTGGTGTGAGGTCCAAAAGGTTCTGGGAAGGTTATGTTGTTTAGTCTGGGCAGAATGTGATCTCTTTTTATTGAATGGGGAAGCCCATAATTTTGGCCAGTCAGTGTCTAATGGATTAGATAATCCCTCCTGGGTCAAGTCAGAGCACCACTCCTGTTGGGTTGCACAACTATGTGGTCTGAGCTTGGTGTATATTTTGGAGACTTCTTAATTATTGCTCGGAGGGTCAGTAGCGAAGCATCTTTAAAAGGGAAGGAATTGTGTTTGTAGATTGCTACCTGTAGTCCCAGAAGTCAGAGGGTGCAATTTCGTATTTTTGTTTGATGTCGGCAAATAATAGGGCGTGCTGTTTGGAGCCAAGGTCGCCAACCTTAGAAATTCCCTTAGTCTTCCATGGGCCACATATGGCAAGCTGCGGATCAAGTTTGATATCTTTGTTGAACCAGATTGCAGCCTGTAAGGAGTATCAAACTTTCACTATAGAGAAGCAAACGTCAATATGTAGTAAAACATTTCTATTGTGATTCAGGGTCGGGTTACTTGGAATATAATGTTCTTTGTATATGGTTAGGAAAGACCGTAAGGAGAGTTTCTCTGCGAGTGGCTATTCAAGGGAAAGCCATAGGGGTGTAAAGTCAAGGGCACTGTCAAGCCATTTTGCACCATGGGCAGCCAAATAGGCAGTTTGGTATTTTTTGGATGTCTGCAAGAATGTCCCGGCCTAGGTCCGTAGGTAGACTCCGTTTTTTTCAAGGAGATGAATGTGGGTTCTTTTCTTTTAGGATTCCAAATTAATTTGTTAGGTAAATGGTCTACTTTATTTATATATAAAAAAAAAAAAAAGCAGAGAATTGGGCACATATTTAGTAGGTAGTTAACAATCGGTGTGATAACCATTTTTATGGATTCAAGTTTACCCCACTACATCAGGAATTTTGGTGAACAACTTTCTAGTAATTTCTCAACCTTTTGGAGGACCAGGGATTCATTATGTTGTATGGATTAACTTAGGTCATCATTGAATTCAAATACTAAATATTTGAGAAAGATGGGTTACTGTGACGAGTCCAGCACCTCTTTGGTGCACGTAATGTTAGGTGGACGAACCTCTGATTTATCCTTGTTGAGGGTATTGCCCAAGACTGAGGAGTATGCTTTGATCTTGGCAATAATTTTAGGAATGGCAATATTTTCTTGCTCTGTTACTATTATAATGTCCTTTGCTGCTTTAAAATATTTGCCATCAACATTTGGTCCGATTGAGTTGTTACTTTCGTTGAGAGAAATTAAGTGGTTAGATATCTTGGAGAAATACGGACGGGGAAAGGGCATACCCCTGTCTACTGCCTTATTTAAGTGGGAACGAGCCACTGGACACTGTTAATCCTAATTTTGGCACTGGGATTGGAGTATAAGCCCCACCATATTTTGAAACGACTCACCCAGATGAAATCAATGCATTGTGGTTTTCAAGAATCTAATATCATTGGAGAGTCGGTCTTTGAGGAAGCCTGCTTAATAAGGGTCGATCGCGGAGATGACAAAAGCAGCCAAATTGTGTAAGTAAATAATTATCCAGAAGGCGAGATATTTGGTATGACGTTAGTGATAGTACGTTGCGTCTCTCTGGTGAAAAAGGACGTTTGGATGTTATCAATGAAGGAAGCCAGCTCTCGTTGGTCGTGGAACAGGTGGGTTAAGCCTTTGTGGGTGATGCAGAACTTTGTTGGTCCTGAAAGGAAATTGGGATGTTCTTGTTCAGTAGTCTAAGGGAGAGGAAGCCTTTTTTCACTTTAATGGAGAGGATTTTTGGGGAGAGGATGTAGCCTTACAGCTAGGGCAGTTGACCTCGAAACTGAGGAACCGGGTTGGAGTCTCGGCAACAACGCTTAACATCCTGTGATTCTAGGCAAATCATTTTATCTCCCCGTGCCTAACAAAAATGAATGTGTCCTTCTGTAATGAAACTGGTTCTCATTTAAAGCGGTCTGATACCCGATTCAGGTCTAGTTTGAGCTATATGAAACTCTCTCTAAAAAAATAACAAAACAAAAAAAATGGTGGGCTTGGAGTAGTCTTGTGATGTGGTGATCTGGTGTCCTTGCTAAGGTATGAATCTATGCTTACTTATGAATTCCAGGATTAATTCAATAGGTTGGTAACGCAGAGGTTTGCAGATGATCGCTCTTGGCTGGTCCACTGAGGCAGCGCGGTCATTTTGTCATGTACTCCAGTTCAAAACGTTTGTCAAAGGCGATGTTGGTGTTGTGAGGAAGCCAGTCTTCCAAAAAGTGGGATGAGAAGGCTTGTAAAATGCACCCTTACAGTGAAAATAGGTTGCCTGGCTCAAACTGTATCAATCGGTAGATTTGCAGAGTGCTATTTGTCAACCGTAAGGGTAACCTGGCACTGGCAAAGTCCAGTTGATTAGCCGAATAGGCAATTCTTCAGGGACTTTCGGAACCAATCAATCGGGGATTTGTGATGGGCGCTACTCACCTGTGAGGGCCTCAAGGCGCTTGGGGCGGGGGTGGGAGGCGGGCAGCTCCGATTCAGCTGAAGAGCCAGGTCTTGAGGCTCTTCCTGAAGCTGTGCAGAGTGGGAGAACGTCTGATGTTGAGCGTGAGCTCGTTCCAGGTCTTTGCCGTGCTGTAGGAGTAGGCTCTTTCACCCTCTCTGGCTCTGAGAATGCACAGGATTTCAGCTAGGTCAGCGGAGCGGAGGTGTCTCTTGGGTATGTGGAAGGAGACTCTTTCGTTGAGGTATTAGGGTCCGGTCTTGTGGAGAGATTAGTAGGCGTGGGTGAGTAGCTTGAAAGTCACTCTTTTCTCGACCGGGAGCCAGTGGAGAATTTGTAGGTGCAGGGTGATGTGTTCATGTCGTGGGATGCCGAGGATGAGTCTGGCCACTGTGTTCTGGATGGTCTGGAGTTTACGGAGCAAGGAATTGTTGATTCCGGCATAGAGTGTGTTACCGTAGTCCAGTCAGCTTGTTATGAGTGCGTGGGTGACTGTCTTTCTAAGTGGGGGGGGGGAGAATCCACTTGAAGGTCTTGCGGAGGGTGTTGTAGCATGTGGAGGAGATGGCGTTGATCTGTTGGGTCATGGTGAGGGAGGAGTTGAGTATGATGCTGAGGTTCCGGGTATGGTCTGTGGGAGTGGGGGGTTGCAGAGGGCAGTTGGCCACGAGGAGTTGTCCCATGCTGAGAGTGTGGATCTGAGGACTTCTGTCTACTCAGAGTTGAGCTTCTGATAGCTGCTGCTCATCCAGGATGCAATGTCCTTTATTCCTTCCTGGAAGCGGTTTCTGGTAGTGTCTGGTTCCTTCATTAGGGAGAGGATGAGCTGGGTGTTGTCGGTATAGGATACTATGCTGCCTGACGATTTCGGGGGGGGGGGGGGCATATAAATGTTGAAGAGTGTGGGGCTGAGCAATGATCCTTGGGGTACTCTGAAGTTGATCTTTGTGGGGTCTGAGAGGAAAGGCGGCAGTCTGATTCTTTGGGTTCTGCTGGTTAGAAAAGAGCAGATCCAGTCTAGGGCGGTTTCCTGTATGCCGGCTTAGTTTCTGGTGATGAGTGTGGTGGGAGACTGTGTTGAACGTAGAGAGTTCTAGTAGGAGGAGGGCTGTGGTGTGTCCCGAGTGGAGGAGGGTGCGAATGTCTGTGGCACCAAGGAGGGGGGTCTTTGTGCTGTCGTTGCTGCGGAATCTGGATTGGAAAGCGTCTAGGATGGAGTTGGCTTTGATGAAGTTTGTGAGCTGGAGGTTTACGATCTTCTCGGTGACGTTAGCTGCAAAGGGGAGGAGAGAGGTGGGTCTGTAGTTTTTGATGTCTGTTGGGCCTGTGGAGGTCTTGAAGAGTGACTTGACTTCTGCACATCTCCAGTCGTCGGGGAATGTGCCGGATTCGAAGGTGGTGTTGATGGTGCATTGTAGCTCGGGTGCTATGGCGGCGGCTCTATGGAAGATGTGTGGTGAGCCTGAGTGAATGCTCTTCATGGTCGTGGCGGTGTCTTTGGTGGTGACCGGGGTCCAGGCGGAGTAGGTAGGCTGGCTGGCGTTGATGAGGGTAGTGGTGGTTTCGGTGTCTGGAGCCTGTTTGTTAAAATTGTCCTATAGGGACTTGATCTTGAGATGGAAGTAGGAGCCAAGTTTGTTGCAGAGGTCCTGGGAATGTGTGACATCTGAGGATTCGCTGGGGGGGGGGGTTGGTGAGTTCCTGGATGATGATGATAAAGTTCCTTCGAGTTGCTGGAGTTGGCGAAGATTTTGTCCTGGATGAAGGTCCTTTTGGTGGATCTGATGCGTTGGTGGTATTCTGTCATGGCATTCTTGTAGGTGGTCTGAGCTTCCGGGGTTTTGCTGTTTCTCCATAATTTCTCGAGATGTCTGCAGGTGCGTCTGGGAGTTCGGTGATGTACCAGGTGGCTTTTATGGGGTGCTGTCTGTCGGAGTTCCGGGGGGGAAGGGGGCGAGAGCTTGTCGGTGCAGTTGGTGATCCATCTGTGTAGTTCGTTGGCTGCAGAGTTGACGTCGGCCGTGGTGGGAGGGGGATTGTGGTTGAGGGTTGAGTGGAGGTGCTCCTCGGTGACCTTGCTCCAGTTCATTCGCTGAGGGCGTGGTGTGGGTTTGTGAGCGGTGGTTTAGTCGAAGGAGAAGTGTACGCAGTGGTGGGAACGCTACCATAGAGAATACACTGGGGCTTTGAAGGTAAGGTGAAGGTGTTAATTACGATCATACTTATTCAAACTTCTTCTTTTTCTTCAGTCGTGTCTAGAATGTAAGCCATTGTCGGGGCTCGGCTGTAAGCCATTGTTAGGGCTCGGCTACAAGCTTGTGTTCTGAGCTCTTCATTCCTGATTCTGTATTATAATATAGATCATATTCCTTATTTGATCATTTCTGTGCATGGAGTCTTTTTAAGCTATTGTAGTCGTGGGCCGATAGTTATTGAATTACCAGGCTATTGATTTGTTGCAGGGTCGCTGCTGATAGCTTGGGTCACATTAATATTTCTTCTGCCTCTTGGTCGGGCACGAACATTCCCATATCCTACAGCCTGCATTTTCCCCTTCACGTTCAAGATTATTACCTCTGGTCATATTGACATGGTGATTGAAGGCTGATGTGCTTGCCTTTAGAGCAAAAGAACTATATTAGAAACTGTCATGGCTCTCTATTGCTCAGTTAAATGGCACCTAGCCGTAACGGTGTATTCAGTCACGTGAAGTCTCTAGTTTGCACAGATTTTAAATTATTGAAATGCAGCTGTAATGGAGCATTGCAATTCATTTTTGAAATAAGGTTTTCGTTAGGAAATGTGGCAGTAGAAATGTACTTGTCTTTATTTATGCTCACTACATTTTACATTTTGGTAATTTTTTTTAATGGTATTTATAAAAGGCAGAAGAGATTTACCATATTTGATGAACAGCAGTTGAACAAGGAAATAACTGCTGTTACACATGAAAATAAATACTAGTCACATGCACAGCAGCATTCTTAAAAGTAACAGAACAATAGTGTAACAACACAATGGAGGTAGATCTACGGTTGTGAGAAGTTGGCCTGGCATATGCTGGTCACTAGTTATAGTGGCCACCTTGCACCAGTCCAATTTGACTCTTAAGGTGATAGCTTTCTTTAAAGGCTGTCTTTTACCTATCCTAGTGGTAGCTGTGGAGAGCAGCCTTCAGGCTAAGTCTTGAAGGAGTGTTAAGCTTATTGTTTTACCATTGATAACCTCTTGAATGACCAAATGAAAGAGTAATCCACACAGGTGTGTGTATATATATATAAAATATATGTATTTATTCTAAACCGAATCCCACAAGTCTCTTTATGAGGCTAGAGGTAAAGTTACAATTCAAACAAGCATTTATAGATATAATAAATAGCACTGGAATCACAGGGCCCCAGGGGGGGACCAAACCATATATTAAAAAAGTGGTATAATTACCACGACAATTCTACAGACAGTGCCTAGGGCATTTAGGATCGCTGGCCCCTTAAGAATCCACCCAAGGTGATGAGGAAGGGGACCCACGGGAGGCGCGTGCAGTGGTAATAGCTGCTTTCGGGATTTCTATTAAAGCCTATGGAGAATGTCGCGGTTTGATTTTAAAAGATTAAAGACACTTCTAGCAGGAGTTCAAAGTTAGGAGCTTAGAGTTAAGCTTTTGAGGAGCCCACTACCACGAGAATACCGAGGTACCACTGTTACCTGCCCCAGGGAAGCCGGGTGCATAGGTCGTTTTCGATGTCTGGTCGCGGGCTGATTTTCAATGGGAAAATGTACAAAACTGCTGCTAGCCAAAAGCGTCGATGTCGTGAAGAATGAAGTTGTAGATCTTGTAGAGGAGAACCTGAAAGCAGAGGGGACAGAGTCTGGGTCACGGCACAGTGACCAGGGAGCTCAAGGAAAAGAGCCCTTCAATGTCGGGTGCTTCAAGTGGAAAAGCTGTAGCTTGGATCTGCAGCCACGGGCTCCGGGAGGCTTCAAGGAAGGCCAGCTTCTGGAGGGCGACTGTCCCACGAAGGATGAGGGTTGCTGCGGTGTTAGTGTCCTGATTGGATCCACTAAGCCTTGGCAACCGCAACCCACGCAAGATGAACAAATCAGCTACTGGTGCAGACCCATGAGGTCTGAGAGAGGTCTCCTTCAAGGAGACTGTAGAGCAGGCCTGGAGCAACCAGGGGAACTCTTAAAAGTAAACATTGATGCTCTGCTTTTTCCTGCCCGCTTGCGAGTGGTTTTTAAATCCCGCACACACTTTTTGATTCCCCGGAGGAGGTATTTAAGTGGACGGATGAAACTGTGAGGGTGAGGGTGCGGGTCCACTCCCCGCCTGGGCTGCATTCAGACTCGTCCCTAAGCGAGGGACCATCTAAGAACGCTAACGGCTGGCGCCGGAGAGGACATAGTCGTTCGCGCTCCCGGAGGTGCTCTGCATCGCGGGGGGCCTGGCTCGGGGAGAGGCGGCGGCCCGGTCTCCTCCTTCGGTCCCATGATGCGCGTCAGGAGTGGGTCGCTGCACCATCTCCTCCATCAGACTCTGTGACTATTGACTACAATGGGTCATGAGGGAGCTATTATTATGGGCTGTGTCCCTACCTGTTTAGGGTGGTGGGGGGTGGGTCTGGGTGACATGGGATGTTTATTGGGGATCCATTGGTATGTGTGCGGTCCGCGCCTCCCTGTTGGGGGCCGGGTGCCGCACATGCCGCGACAGGTACTTCAGTGTTTTTGAGGTATGGGGTTGGGGGTTTGGGTTGGGGAATGGTGTTTGTTGAGGGAATGAGTTGCGCTCACACGTTGTGCTCCTGTTGTCGTGTACACCCGCAACTGGGTCCAGGTATTTGTGTCCTATTTCAGCTGAGGGTCCCATGGCGGTGGGGAACGTAGGGACTGGAGGGCCCGCGGGCTATCTCCGCATCGTGAGTTGGAATGTTCGGGGTGTGCTGGACAAAATTAAACTGGGGGCAGTGCTGCGCCAGGCCAAGAGGGTGGGGGCGGACATTCTCCTCCTGCAGGAGACTCATTTGATGGGTTCCAAGGCCCTGTGTTTGCAGCGTTATGGTTTCCACCAGGTCTTCCATGCAGGGTTTACGCAGGGTTCCAGGGGGGTGGCGGTATTAATACATAGAGTCCCTTATGTACATGTGAAACAGTGGTTAGATCCGCAGGGACGATACATACTTCTTCAGGGTAAGATTGGGGACGAACCTATTGTACTTGGCTGTGTCTACGCTCCCCCCCCCCCCTCTTCAATGGTCCTTGGTGGAACGATTGCTCTCTCTGTGGGCAGAGATGCCTGATGTGGCTGCGGTGGTGGGGGGCGACTGGAATGATGTCATGGATTTGGGGGAAGGACAGGGATAGGGCTGGGGGTGGTGTGGGGGGTCAGAGGGAATATACATACCTCTCTGTGGTCCATAAATCCTTTTCGCGTCTAGATTATGTCTTTGTACCCCGGGTAATGGCAACAAGGGTGACCTCTGCGGAGATCCTCCCTAGAGGGTTGTCGGATCACTCTCCGGTTTCTGTGGGGTTGCAGTTGGGCAGGGGGCGGCAGCCGTTTCGTTGGCGGTTGGCGGTGTGGAACTTGCAAAACCCGGAATATGAGCGCTGCATGAGGGAGGCTATTGCGGACTATCTTGTCGCTAATGCGGGGCCGGCTCCTAGTGCGATCATTCTTTGGGAGGCCTTGAAGCCCACCCTCCGTGGGGTCGACATTGCCTGGTGTGCGGCGGCCCGTAGAAAGCGCCGGGAGGCATTGGTCCGGGCGGAGGCAGAGGTGGAGGGACTTGAGCGTCGGAGTCGGGGGGATGGCGGCTGGCCCGGTGGTGCGACAGCTGCTGCTAGCGCGGCAGTCTTATGCCTCCCTATTGATGGATGAGGCCCACCAGGTGTGGCTAGCGACGCGTATTCGAATATATCAGTGGGGCGATAAGTCAAAAGATGCTGCATCGGCTCTGCCAGGGCGCATATGCTCCACAGGTCCTGCCGGGGTTGCTAGACGCGGAGGGGGTGTCGATAATGGACCCATTGACCATCGCGGAGAGCTTCGCCACCTACTACGCGGCCTTATATGCCCCTAAGGAATACCTCGACGAGGCAACGGTGGTCAGGTTCCTTGAGGACCTCCCGCCCAGGGCGGTGTCGGACGAGGCGCGTCGGCAGCTGGATCTCCCACTCTCAGAGGAGGAATTGGGTAAAGCGCTGGGGGAACTTAACTCCGGGAAAGCGCCGGGTCCTTATGGGTTCCCCAGCGAGTTTCTTCGTCGCTATAATCTACAATTGGCATCGTACTATCGAGCTGCGGTGGAAGAGGCCAGGGAGACCGGTTGACTCCCACGGGACTGGCGTCATGCAGAGGTAGGGGTGTTCCAAAAGCCTGGTCGGCCTCAAGCGTCACGAGTCTTATCGCCCCATCTCGCTTCTGAACGTTGAGGCCAAGGCCCTGGCTAATCGCCTCCTGCCCTATATCTCGACCGTGGTTCATCCGGACCAGGTGGGATTCATGCCTCACAGGGCTACGCGGCATAACATACGGAGGGCGCATGTGGCTTTGGCGACGGTTCGGGGGACGGGGGTGCCGGCGGCGCTGTTGCTAGCAGACATGGATGGGTCGTTTGATTCCTTAAGCTGGACCTACTTGTTTGCCCTACCTCGTCGGCTCAATCTTGGCCCTCGTTTCCTGTCCTATGTGACGCTCCTATACACTGATCTGACGACGTTGGTCCGCGTGGCGGGGGCGCTCTCTTCCCAGCTTCCCTATTGGTCGTGGCACTAGACAGGGGTGCCCCCTGTCGCCCTATTTATTCGCCGTCGCCATGGAGCCTTTGGCGGCGTGGGTACGTATAGATGCGCAGATGCAGGGATTTGAATTGGCACCTGGATTATCTGACAGGATAGCCCTATATGCCGATGACATCTTATTCTTCCTGACGGCGTTGGACAGGTCGGGGCCACGTATACTGGAGATAATGCGGATCTTTGGGGAAACGTCCGGGCTGTACATGAACCCCCCCCGTAAGTCTACCTTGTGGGTTCTGGGTGACCGGGGGGGGGGTGGGAGAGTGGGCGACCGCGCTGCAAATAGCGGAAAGTGGATTTAAGTATCTGGGTGTCTTTCTATCAGAGGCACCGGAGACGTCGTGGGCACAGAATGTGGCGCCGGTCTGGGCGCGTGTTCGAGAGGATATTAAGACTTGGTCCCGCATGCCGCTGACAATCTACGGTAGATCGGCGATCTTTAAGATGGTGGCACTTCCTCGGCTATTGTACCAACTTCAGAACCACCCATATACGATCGCGCCCAGCTGGTTCCGTACGGTGAATTTGGTGCTCAGCCAGTTTCTGTGGGGACAGGGGGCTTTGCGTAAGTGCTTTCTATCCACTTATTGTGGTGGGCTGGCGACCTCCGACATGCTCTCGTATTATCAGGCATCACACCTACTGGTCCTTAATGAGTGGTGGTATGGCTACCGAGGGGACCCGGCATATGCTCCTTGAGCGACACTTGATGGGGCGGCATTCTCTCCATACGATCCTTTATTCGCCGGCGCTGCGCGGCTCGCTGCCGCCGGTTTCCAGAGTAGTCTTTCAGATCTGGCGGCAGTCCTTAAAGAGAATAGGGTGGTGGAACACGTTAACGGGGGAAACGCCGCTATGGCATAATGGGCGGCTACCGGAGTTGGCGGCGCTACAGGGGTTCGGCGGCTGGGACGACATTGGTATCTCTACTTTGGGTGACATGACGAGGAATGGATCCCTTAAATCGTTTCGGGACTTGCAGGAGGAATTTGATATGCCCCGGACGCAGTTCTTTCGATTCCTCCAGCTTCGCCATGCACTTGAGGGGTGACCAATGAGAATATATGTGTTGTACATAGGTGGGATACAGGGTACCTGTATCCCTGTAAGGGGGTGCAAGCACCACCTTACCCAGACTACAGTAGTGGCCTGGTGGTGTCATTTGTTATGGCTGTTCCAGGGTGGCACAATAAGTGCTGTAGCCCTGGTAGGCCTCTGAGGGACCCATGCCCTGGGTACCATCTTCAAGGGCTGACAGGGTAGCCTCAGTATCCAATTGGGTTGTACCTAAGGTCCTCACATCAGTTTTAGGGAGGAAGCAGATAGGCTGGGGTCCTGGATAGCAGGATCCCAGCCAGACTAGTCAAAAACCATCCAAATACCAGGCAAAAAGTTGGGGGCAACCATATAGTCAGATTCCACCTTCCTACAAGGCTTCACTGATCTGTCATTGAATTACTTTCCATTATGTAATTGTCTGTCATTATTTGTTTTTGAGTGGTCTCACACACTTGAAAGTCAGTATATTTTCACCCTTATTTATTGGGTGGTGTTTATGACGAGCGTACTCGTGTGATTAAGACCGTATAAGTTAAAATTTGTGATGGCTGTTTTTTAAAATGTATTTACTTATTTATTTTCTTATCTCAAAACCACTGTTGATATGGAGTTAATATAAATATATATAGATGTATATCCACTAACAAAATGTCCACCCTTGCCACTGAACTCTAGGCGGGGGCATCTGTGTTGGTGAGGGTAGAGTCTCGCTTTTTACACAACAACTGCAGAAAAAGGTACGGAGCTCTCACGAGGATTTAAATCCATTTAATAGCCGCAGTAGATGCGTTTCAGCATCATTGCCTTTTTAAATACTTTCACCAGATAGGAACATAGTACTGAGCATTTGTTTGATTTTATATAATCCATTGGTGGATCCTAAGCCAATGGGAGGGCTTCAACTGTTTGCACAAAGGCCGACGTTGTCCCAGCCTCATACTTTCACCGCCGATCTACACACACCATAACTGACTTGAAAGCCTTGTCTTACCCCTCCCCTGGGCTTAAGGTGGCAGTGACGCTGCCAGGCAAACACGACCAGCCATGTTTTCTTGGTGCAGTCCAAATGGACCGTCTCTTTCACCGCAGACGGAACAGCTAACTCGCTGGACTCCAATGTTCCCCTCGTCATGGCTGCTGGATGAAAGACCAGGAAGATCTTGCAAGGGACCTGGCTAGAGTTTGAATATGTATTTGGGCAATACCCTTTCCTGCTGGCCACATTGGAACGCTGAATGATGGTGATCCAATAGGAGTCCTTGGGGGCCCACCGGATGTTCAAAACACCATGCCTTATTGGAGGGCATACATTGCGTCTGCCCATCGCCCAAACCTCCATCCATGTTTCAAATGAACATTACTTGTGTGCCTTGATCAAATGTAGATAATTGGTGTGTGTTTCTGTTGCAGAGTTCACATTGTGGATGGAGGCTGTCCTCCCATCTTTCCATTAATCGGCTGGAGATGTCATCCACAAGACTACCAATCGAAGAAAGTGGAAGCCCCGTGATATCCGTGAACAAGGGGGAAAAAGGAAGTTCCATGACAATAGTAGTCTTCCACTGAACAGGCAGTCTCAACCTTTAAAGTGGTTTTAAAGACTGACTGTAAGTGCACCAACCCTTGAGTGAAAAATAAGAGTCCGCTCACCCATGCAAAATGGAAATGCAAAGAACCATTTTGGGCCTAAAGACCACCTTGCCACTTGCCAACCTGCTTCAAAGTTCCCACTCCAGTGCATCTAAATTTGGATTGGCTGATTTACTCCGTGCTCGGCTGGAACCTTAGTTTACACTGTCTCTTCACTGCTTTGACGTTACACTCATTGCATATTATGCTCTGGTCATTATCACTCTTTCTCTCAGGCTGAGTTTTCTCATATTTTCTATTCTAATATCTGCAGCGTTATTTTGTTTATAAACCAAACTATTCATGTGAAACAGTTAGCCACACCAGATCTCTGACTTGTCATGTAGAGACCTCCATTATGTAATCATGTATCCATACTGCTTTACATTGAACCTTTGCGTACGTAAAACATATATTATCCCATTCAGACAGGTGCTTACGTATCTGCCTACCTTGCTACCTGGTCACAGTGCTCTAGCCTGAGTGTTTTAGTTTAATCCATTGTCTACTGTATAGTGTTATTCTGGATGTAAGGTAAGCACTTGTCTACTTGGAAAGCACTTGAATATCCTTGTAAATAATTAACTAAGCTAGCACTCCACGAAGGACATGGTCACCTGACGAGATGCAGTATCTGCTTCTTATGCACGTTTCTGGTAGCCTAGCAACCCTGATTAAGGACTTGGTAAACATCAGCTGCATATTTTGAGTGGCATGTGCCACAGTAGAAAAATGTCAGTCCGGTCTACAGTTTGAATTGCATTTATTTCAAAATGTCACAAATGTTTTTACAGTATGAATTTTACATTGTAGCCACTAGCTGTGTTTTTTCGAACCCCCCCCCTCCCCCCCCATGTCTCACATTTTCAGCCTAATTCCTTTTGTGAGTTAACCCCTTCGCTGCGGCGCAAACTCTGCTACGGTGCGGGGGTGGGGGCTAGGGGGTGGGTGTGGCGCTGCGATGCTCATGGTGGGCTCCCAGCTTTCGAACCCTAGCTAGGCCGGGGAGAGCCTTCCTGGGCCCCGATGAACCCCCATGCTCAGCGCCCGGACCCTCCGATGGTTTGCAGGACGGGGGGGCTCACGCATCCCGGGGCCCACCGGACAGCGCTCAAGCCCCGGGCCCGGTCCCAGCTTCCGAAACCTAGCCAGGCCAGGGAGAGCCTCCCCAGGCCCTGATGGACCCCCGTCACCAGCGCCGGGACCCTCGGCTGTC